>NW_023637622.1:848579-1127822 GCF_015220235.1 Choloepus didactylus | reverse complement strand
ATGTAGGCTGATTGCTATAACAAACAATTTCCAAATCTTAGGTGCTGAAAACCATAAAATGCTTATTTCTTGCTCACATCATGATGCAATCAGATGGTTAGACAAGTGGTCTTCCCTTGTGATCATTTGGGGCTCTAGGTTCACTGACTCTGCCATCTTGTAGGACCTCATCTTTTTTCTGCATTCAGGCAGGCTGGTGAGAATAGAGTAAGAACATGAAGAAGACACTCCTGTTCTTAACTCCTTGGCAAGCATGCTCCCATTCCATCACTTCTATTCCCATCCCATAGGTTGAACTAGTCTCATGGCTCCACCTAGATGCAGGAGGTTTGGGAAATGCGATCTGGTTGTGTGTCCTGGAAGAAGAGGAGAAAATAGATATTGGACGCTACTAGCATTTTCTAGCAGAGTGGTCTAGGGTGATGCAACATTTCTGCTCCAGGAAGAGCAATTTCCTTGTAAGCAGATAAAGCTGGAGTGGTCCACACCATGGACTACTGGCTAGAGCATGCATTCTCAACAGGGCAATATCATGCCCAGGGGATGAAAACTGGTTCTCGGGGTATGAAAAAATCTGAGATTTTACCATGGTTTGTGGCCCTCCAAAGCTCAACTCTACCCTCCTCCCCAAATTTTATTTCTTATTTAATTGAGGTGGGGGTGATTAGGGAAAAAATGTCTAAAAAGGCTCCTTCAGGGGGGCAATAATGAAGAAACAATTGAAAAATATTAGGCTAGAGCTTGCTCACATGGCTACACTTAGTCTCTATTTGGGTGACCAGGTACTGATGAAGTGGGAGAGCATGAATGGATTTGGAGGGATGATTAACGGCTGCTACAGGAATCTACTAGTACTACAATATGGCTGAAGACCAGCACATGGAGAAGTGGGGAATGACATGAGATAAGGCTAGAAAGGCAAGCTGGGACCAGATCATAAAGGACCTTGAATGCCAGCAGAAGGAGACTGGACATATCATGAAGGCAAGGACTTTGAGTTAAAGAGTTAGGAACACAATCCTTTTTTTAAAAAAAATTTTAAAGAACACTCTGGCTGTAATATAGAGAGAATTTTAAAGGGAAGGAAGAGGGGAAGGGATAACAATTAGGATCTAGGCAGAAGATGATGGCTTGTATCAAGGTAGTGTCAGTAGGACTGGAGATGGAAGGAATATTAGATGGATTTGAAAAGAGTATCTTTAGGACTTGCAGACTGATGGACTAGGGGGGATTGGAGAGGATGAGGGTGGGGACCAGGATGACATTCCTGCCACCATTCTCTGATATAGGGAACCGGAGGAGGAAGGTTTGGGGGGTGGGCCAAGGTGGGGAATTATGAGTTCAGGTTTGGCCACACTGAGTTTCCACTGCCTCTGGGATCTATCTCTAGTTGCTCTTTGGAGATAGAGTCATGGATTTCAGAAGAGATTTCCACGTCAGAAGTAAGGTGCCACAATGTACAAATGACAGAGCAACTGCAGTCACTGAAACAGCAAGAGTTGCCATGTCAAGTGAGAAAACAGTAGATCCAAGACAGAGCCTGGTGGAGCATCAACCCACATCAGATGTGAGAGAAACCACAAAGAAGGTTTAGAAGAGTGGTTATAGGAGTCAGAGGAATGTCAAGAGAGAGAGTAATATCAGAGAAACCAAGGAAAGAAATGATTCCAAAATGGAGAGTGTATTAGTTAGGGTTCTCCAGAAAAACAGAACTGCCAACAGGATATATATATATAATAGGACTTGACTCACATGGTTGTAAGGGATTGGCAAGTCTGAATTCCATAGGGCAGGCTGCAAGTTGGAAACTTGAGGAAGGTGACAATGAATTCCCCAGGAGAAGCTGGCTGGTTGAAGTAGGGAGAGAAAGTCTTCTTTCTGTCTGCTGAAATCCTCAGTTCTCCCTTTCAGGCCTCCAGCTGATTGGATGAGGAGACTCTTCTCATTGCTGAAGGCCATCAATCTCCTTTGCTGATTGTAGATGCAATCAGCCATAGATGCAATCAGCTGACTAATGATTTAAATCCATGAAATGCTCTCACAGTAACAACCAGGCCAGTGCTTACTTGACCAAACAACTGGGCACCATTACCTAGCCAAGTTGGCACATAAAATTAGCCATCACTGAGGGTATGGTCAACAGTGTCATGTCAGAGAAACTGCAAAGAGCAATCCTGTATTTAAGCGTGTTGGTTTTATAAAGATCAGTTTGGTTGGCTTGTTGGGGGCAGAAACCACGATGGGTGGACTCATGGGGTGGACTGATAGGGAGTAGATCACAGGTGCACACAACTCTTTCAGGAAGTCCAGCTTCAAAGGGGATGGGAGAAAGAGGCAGAAGCTTGGTGGAGTGGGAGTCTGAGGAAGTTTGCTCTATGGCTGTGATGAGAGATAGCTATGCCTCATCTCCAATGAGAAGATGAAGTTGGGTAAAGATACAGGTAAGAAAGGGCATAATTAATGGAGGTGAGTATGGAATTGAGAGCCTCCATGGATAGGATTAGTCTTGAATGTGATTCCCTTCCTCATAACTCATTTCCTTTGTGCATGATTCTAAATATCAGAAATAAATTTCTTATGCTGAGGGGAAATGTGTTTCCTTGTAACTCTCATCTATTAGTCTTATTTCTGCTTCCTTGACTCTCACATGGCTACAATCCTGTTTCCTCTTTGGTTTCTGTTATAAACAGTCATAGCTCCTTCAGACAGGTTTCGTATACTCTGATTTCAAGTCTCTGTTCAAGCAATGCTCATCTTAAAATGTTGAGTACAGACCTGCAAAAAAATTGTCCAGATGTGGTTTGGCACATGGAATGCTGAGCCCAGAGTTACCGTTTTCTATATATTTATTATTCTCTATAAATCACATTGTGAGCTACCCCCCTTACATTATACACACATTTCTTCTTGTGATTATAAACAATTAAGACCCCACAGTCTTTTCCCAGGGACTGCTCTTAAGACGGCTCTCCCATGTTAAAGGCTAAGTATGAGTCTTGAGTTTCTCTTTGCTAATTTTGACTTATTATTCCAAGATATCATCCTACTGGATAGGATATGGACTCTGATATCCAGTATATCCCTTCTCTTTCCCAGTCAGTGCCATCAGCTTCAACATCCACAAGCTTGTTGTGGGAGGAAGAATTCTAAGATGATCCCTGTGATTTCCACTCATGATATCCACATCTTTGTGTAATCCCCTCTCCTTGAGTGCGATTAAAATCTGTGACTTGCTTCTAACTAATAGAATATGGCAAAAGCAAAGGGATTTTGCAGATATGATTAAGGTTCCGAATCATTTGACTCTGAGTAAAATCCAAAGGGAGATTATTCTGGGTGGACCCGACTTAATCAGGGATCCCTTTAAAGAGACACTCTCCTGCTGGCCTTGAAACAAACAGCCATGCTTAGAGCCTCTGTTTTCCAACCACAAGGAGCTGAGTTCTGCAAACAACCTGAATGAGCTTGGAAGAAGTCCTTAAGCCTCAGATGAGACCACAGCTCCTGCCAACATCTTGATTGCAGAGGATCCAGCCAAGGCCTGCCTGGACTTCTGACCCATGGAAACTGTGAGATGATAAGTACATGTTGTTCTAAGCTGCTAAACTTGTGGTAATTTGTTATGCAGCACAGAATAAGAATGCACTTGTCTTCAGCTTTTCCATTCATGTCCTAGGTATGAGAGTTGGACTGTGCAGGGAGAGAGCACCATCCGTGAAGACCCTCCCCCCCCCCAACACACATGCACACACACACACACACCTCCCCTGGGGCTTCTGACGCCCTTTGCCCACCCAGGTTAATAAACTTTTCTTGATGAGAGGTAGAGAACACCACCTTAGTGCACCACATATCAGTTTCTGCATCAGTAGACAACTGTCTCCATGAAAACGGAGGACAAATCGAAAACCTGCACTGTTCATGCTGTATACTATTGCAGTACTTATTAGCGGCCTTGCTGATTCATTCTGTGTCAGAGCATCTCGATCAGGCATTAGTGGATCATTTATGTCGCTGTGAGAGAGCCATTTGCCTCAGGATAAAGAATGCTGATTAATATTCCAGGCACACTCAAGACTCTTGCCGAAGAGGCCACCCCTGCCCTCTCATTAGTGCCTTGTGGGTGTCAGGACCTTCATTAAGATTCCACTTCCTTTATTCCGGTCACCTTGGCATGTGTTCTGAATGGCCTCAGCAGTATAGGGAGGATTGGTTTTTCCAAATAATAGGCATTATGCAGAAAGTAGTTAGATTTGGCATACTTTGTAGCACCTCACTGGGTTGTTTTTAGAAGAGTTCTTACAGGAAGGCTTCATTTAAGTGAGAACAAAGAGGGCGATTTGGCCTGGGGTGCTGATGAGCGTCAGGGTTTCTATGACTAACGCTGCATGTCAGCACCAGGCTTGCATGTGGACAGATGTTATGACGTCAGTGTGTACAGCCTCTGCAATGCTGAGGGGGAGGGAAAGGCCAAGCCACCCATCGCATTCCAGAAAGTAGGAATTTGGTGAGGACCCAGGATACTGAATGGATTCTGTATTGGCTGATGGACAGGTGAGCAGGAAATTTCAGTTTCTAGGGTGATTTTGGATCTCAGAGATTCCTTCAGGCAAAAGCTCGGGACCAGGAAATTCATAGACCTAACGAAGAGTTTCTCAACCCAGGTATTATTGACATTTGGGACCAAATAATTCTTTGTTGTGGGGTTGCCCTGTGCACTGTGGGATGTTTAGCAGCATCCCTGGCCTCTACCCACTAGATGCGGGTAGCACCCCCCCACCCCCACTGCAAGCTGTGACAACCGCATACCCTCTGGGGAACAAAATCGTCCCCCGTTGAGAACTGCTAGAAAACAAGTGTACAAACCTTCAGTTTTTTGCATGATGTCTGTTTCTTGTGACATTTAATTTTCTTAATTCCATTTAACCAAAACATATTGAGCTTACCGTGAGCAATGGGATGCCAGGGAGAGGAATGGTTGTGTCTTCCCTTCCTTTTCATCTGTAACTGACTCATGAGAGGCCAGAAGTTTAGTTTCTCCTCTTCTGTCAGTCGTTTAATTGGACCATGAAGACTGATATACAAAGGCTCACCCACAGAGGACAGTGCCCCATATTTAGGAATTAATGATTCCCAGTGACAGGCACATCTAAGCTTTTAAAGGAAAGGGTCCTCAGTAAACACTTTACTTCCTGTCCCCTTCAAGGCCTTGGTGGATTTGGTCAGAAAGCCCCATGCTCCCCCATCTTGCTTAGGGGTGTGGGTACTGTTCTAAAATTTGAGGAATGACCAAGTCACAGAATAATTTGTGTTTAATCTGAATCACCTTTCTTTGAAAGAAAACCCTATTTCCTCTTGGTTATAAAAATATGTGTTCACTGAAGATGATACAGAAAATATGGAAAAGTATAAAAAAGAAAAAAAATATTACTCATGGCCCACATTACCCTGTGCACCAGCCGCTGCTTCTCCTCTCCTTCCAGGCATGGGGTAGATTGTATGTCCCCACCCCTTGACGTTGGGCATGGTCATGCAATTTGCTCTGGCCAATGAAACATGAGTGAAAGTTCACGTGTCTCTGATGTGTAAGATTGACGGTGCCTGAATCCCCAGTGCACTCTTCCCCTGCCTTGGTGATGGTGGGAACCCATGCTGATAGGGACAAGTAACTTTGAGACTGCAGATGGAGGACAGCTGCCCAAGAAAGTCACCTAGACCACAAGCAGAACTTGCAGAACCAAGACTGAACCTTTACTGTTTAAAGCCCCAGAAATATTAAAATTACTTGTTACCACAGCAGGACCTGCTCCTTTCCTGGCTAAAACAATATCCATAATCCCACCACTCAGAGATCATTTTCATTCACATTTAATGTGTTTTCTTCAAGACTTTTAAAAATGTTTATATAGTTTGGATCTTGATGTTTTGTATCCTAACTCTTACCACTAAATATGCTATGAAAAAATGTTTCTTTACTTTCTAATGTCTCTAGCATGTCACATTTTTTACCTCTTAGCGTTTACCCCGTTTTGTGAAATTATCTTTGTTAATTTGACTGCTTATTGTTTTGTTCTGTTTTGCTATCTTTCTTCTTCAGAATGTATGCTTCACTTAGACAAGGACCTTGTTTATGTTAATCACTTTTTTTTTAATCTTCATTTTATTGAGATATATTCACATACCACGCAGTCGTACAAAACAAATCGTACTTTCGATTGTTCACAGTATCGTTACATAGTTGTACATTCATCACCTAAATCAATCCCTGACACCTTCATTAGCACACACACAAAAATAACAAGAATAATAATTAGAGTGAAAAAGAGCAATTGAAGTAAAAAACAACACTGGGTACCTTTCTTAATCACTTTTGTTTCCTTAGTTTCTGAAAAGTCCTTGGCACATAACAGGTGTTTAAAACTAGGTGTTTGTTAAATGAATAATGAATGCATATTTCATATGGATTTTCCATAATATATCTAAGAATTTCCCTATCGCTGGACATTTTGATTGTTTTCAGTTTTTCCTCTTTGAAAACCCTCCTTTTACATAAATCTATTATTTCATCTCAGATTATTTTGCCTAGTGTAAATTCCAAGAAGTGAGAGTCCTACATCAAAACAGCTGAATAATTTTAAGACTCCTGATTCATCGTGCTCACTCACCCCTCAGAAAAGTCATATCAATATTCACTCTCAAAAACATATGCAAGTACTTAGTTAACCTTCACTGATACTGAATATTTTTTAAAGAAGTCAGGAATATATTTCATAAATCATCACTCATTATGAACTTTTCAATTTGTTTCTGCATTCTTATTTGAATATGGGTTTGTCTAATGACTTCAGAAACCACATCTCCTGCTACAAATGCAAAAAATAAATAAATAAAATCACATTGAAAACCCAGAAGGCAGTGGACAACTCTGGTTTCCCTTTATGATGATTTGCTCATCTCCTTCCCCAAACCCACTCTTCTGCTGGGACCATCCCTACAATTTCCAGTCTAATTCCAGCCTTCTTACAGGAGAGATGTGATCAAGAGCAAAGCTGCTCCAGAGCTCCTGCCAAACAAATAAACAGGGAATTGAATTGTCTTTGAGCCAATTAGTTTTCACCAATAATTGGGAAGAGCCTCATGTATCAACAATTCAAATACTTAGAGAAAAAACTGTTAAAAAAAAAACAAAACAAAACTGGAAAGCAGGGTCTTAAATTTTGTCAGTCTGCCCACAGATGATCCGTTAATTATTCTCCCTGAGAGGTAATTTTAAATTCTTTTAACTACCATATACATTCATTCTAGAGATTGCTCTGGAGGAAGATGAAGTGCCCGGTTCTATCAGAGCAAATGAGTGTGGCAAAGCTAGCAAATGTGGGAGGAGACCAAATCCATTTACAGAACTTAGTTTCCTGCTGTTCCTTCCTGGTTCTCCAAGTTTCCTGATCGTAATGAAATTATCTTCAAGCGAAAAACCAAGACTTGGGAGAGAAATTGAGCACGGAAAATCAATACTAAGTTTCAGTGGTTCCTGACCAGAACACTAAGCTCCTTTTTATAGCACAGAGGGGGACAAGTCAAGTGACTCAGCCCTGTCTCCCTGGTTGGTGGGTGACATGACAAACAATATCACATTTTGGTTTCTTTAAAAACTGTCAGAATCACTCAAGCCTTAGAGGGTAGCTATTTTTTTTTTCAATGGAGTCAATATTGACTTGAGGGTTTCCTCCTTAATTAGGTTGGCATTTTAATTAGGCATTAACTTTCTCCATGAAAATGAAGATGAAGAGAATTACTTGGGCTGCAGCCTTTTGAAAGGAGAACACTTGTCAATACCTTCAGAGAACCTTGGCAGTGAGGAAGGTCAGAATGGATCCCCTAATCTTTCCTCATGGTGTGGCCTTTGAAAGAGAAGCAAATGTAGTAGAGTTTAGAAGAGGTTTTATTTCAGTCCATCTTCTAACAACATGATCTTGATCTTTTTTTCTTCCTCAAAATTGCTGAAGATCAGGCGTGTAATGTGTATGTATTATATATTATTTGCATGTATATGTTTGTATTGATATTACTCTAGAGCCAGAGTTGGCAAACTGTGACCCAAGGGCCAAATCAGCCTGCCACCTGTTTTGTAAATAAAGTTTTATTGAAACACAGCCAGGCCCACTTGTTTGTATCTTGTCAATGGCTGCTTTTGCGCTGCAATGACAGAGTTGTGTAGTTGAGACAGAGATTGAATGGTTCTTTGTTTTAGTTTCCTTGGCTGCTCAAGCAAGTACCTTGCAATGGGTCAGCTTAAACAATGGGAATGTATTAGGTCCCAGTGCTTAGGCTAAAAGAGAGTCCAAATCAAGGTGTCATTAAAGTGATGCTTTCTTCCCAAAGACTGGCATTCTGGGGCTGGCTGCCAGTGATCCTTGGTCCTGGGCTTCTCTGTCACATGTCAAGGTGCATGGTGGCCTCTCCTGGCCTCTCTCTTCTCTTCTGGATTCCATTGAATTTCAGCTTCTGGCTGCTTCCTCTGGCTTGCTTTCCTTCTGTCTGTCTGAATTTCATTCTGCTTATAAAGGACTCCAGTAACAAGATTAAGACCCATCTTGGTTGAGGTGGGCTGTGCCTTATCTGAAGTAACCTCATCAAAAGGGCCTCTTTACAATGGTTCACACCAACAGGAATGGATCAAGGTTAAGAATATATTTTTGGGGGGTACGTGCAGCTGCAAATCACCACCCCCCTTTAAAGATAAACATTTATTGACCCCTGTTCTTGAGCCGGATCTTTGTACTTGGCACATATCTGAAGCAGGAGAGAATAAGTGTTCCTATGAAAGTATCTATTTATGGAGCATACACTGGGTGGAAGGTACTTGTTAACATGGAGGCAATAATGAGTACAAGCTCAAGAAGAGAAGCTCAGGATGTTATTAGAGACCTCCAAACAGATGGAGAGAAAAATGATAGAGTTGTCAATCTAGAATTAATGAAACTTTTACCAGAAGTGCCTATGAAAATGCATGTATCTGGGGATGCAATATAATTCAATTAAACAAATTAAACACATATGTGCCAGGCATTGTGCCAAGCCGTGGGAGTTACAGGATGGATGACTCATGAGTCTACCGCATGACGAGCTAAGAAATATTTCTGTCGGGTTTTAATCTCCAGAGCTGTAGCTGTCTAGGCCACTGATCAGCTACAACATTGAACTGGCACGTTGTTCAAAGGCAGAAGAAATGATCCCAATCCAACTCCTCATCTTTCCCTTTCATTCTGCCTCTCATCATGTGCCCTGGGTTTGGGGAAAGACATCACCACTAGCTGAACTCACCAACTTGGTCGTCAACTTGTCCACTTTAGTGATGAGAGATTCCCTGACCCCATCTCTTCTTCTTTCCACAGCAGCACCAGTCTGGGTCAGGCATCTACCATCTGTGTTCCCATAGAGCCTGGTGCCTACTTCTCATGAAAGGGTCCTCGCCACTGACTTTTCATGGTTTCTTTACTTGGGAGGAGACCATTTTCATATTATGTAATGCCGGGAAGTGATCATGTTCGAATGGAATATGGGTAAATGGATGTGACCAGAGGCAGTGAACCCCTGGGTCATTGTGTATGTGAGTACACGCTTTCACTTATTAACCACTAATACTTCTTAAGCACTGTCTTTGTACCGGGCCCTGGGGCTATAGCAGTGAACAAGACAGAGAAAGTCCCTGTCCTCATAGAACTTGCATTCTAGTGAGGACAGAGACCAGGAAGATTTTTCAAACCACCCTCACAACCACTGCTGCCATTTTGCAGGTGAACAAAAAGATCTGCAATCTACTTTAAACTCTTATTTGAACCATGACACTCTTATTCATGTTAGAAAACATTCTGAAGAGGTAGAATTGTCTAAGCTGTTATATAATTAATACATTTTACACTAACAATGTAGGACTATATGGAATTCATGGGAAGAAGAATAACCAAAAGCATAGAAAGTGAGATAGCAACAAGTGCTATGAGAAAAAAATAATAAAGCAGGAAGAAGAGATGGACACTGAGCAGGTAGCTGGTGGCTCTTTGGATAAGGTGGTCAAAGACAATGTCTCTAAGGCCTGGCACTTGGCAGAGACCAAGATGAAGTGGGGCTCTTTAAATAAAGTGGCCAAGGACAATGTCTCTAAGGCCTGGCACTTGCAGAGACCAGGTCAGTGGGGAAGGAGAAAAGGACAGAGAGAGAGGCAAGGACCAGATTATGCAAAACTATTCGAGCCAGAGAAGGAGTTTGGATTTTATTCTGAGTGTGGTGGAAATAGCCCTTGGGGGATTATGAACAGGGCAGTGACATGGTCTGATTTGGTGTCATGAAAATCTCTGAGTTTGCTTTGTGAAGGACCGACCGTGGGGAAAGAGGAAGTGGGAAACCCGTTTGGAGGCTTTGGCAGTCGTCAGGGGAGAGTTGATGTACTATGGCCAAGGATACTGGCCTTGGAGGCAGAAAAGTGCTCAGAAGTGGTATCTTCCTTTGAAGGTAGAGTTGCCGGGACTTGCCAAAGGATTGACAGTGGGGGTGAGAAACAGAGAGGGGCCAATCACGGGTGACTCCAAAGGTTTGATCCAGATAGCTGGGCCAATGAAGGGGTCATTTATGCGTACACACACACACACACACACACACACACACACACACCCCAGATCACCCGTTTCATTGAGCCAATTGACTTAAATGAAAACTTTATTAAAGAATTTAAGTAGTATTGTACATAAATTCATCAATAAAGGTAGAATTTTCCTCCAGCCACCTGGCCTTTACTTTATGAGATAAAAGTATTAAAGAAAAAGATGGTCCCTAGACCTTTCTTTTAATCTAACCTCCTCCTATCATAGCTGAGGAAGTGGAGATGGAAAGGAGTTGAGAGGCTCATCATGGGTTGCAGCGTCAGCGTCTGCCAGGACAGCCATTAGAACCCCATTTCTGGGTGTCCCTTACCAATTGACCATAAATCACCTTGCCTTTTATAAAAGCACTATTTTATTTTTGTACTTATTGATAATAATGTTTGAAACACATATACACATAATTTTTAAGATGTTCATAACCCCTGGCCTGTTGAGGCTGTAAAATCTGACCAGTCCTACTTTGTTTAAATTCCACTTCCCCTTCTACTTGTAGTTATTCTATATGGAAATGATCTACTGAATTACTTTAAAATTGCATATATAAACTTTTCCTCTACAGAATACCTTTAGCCTTAAGTTTATAATCTTTAGCACACAGATGGAACAAAATGTACCCCACTCTATTAAATATTCTTTCCTCAGAGATGAAAGGGAGAAGGAAGTTTAAACTCTGAGGATTTTTTTTTTTTTTTTTTTTTTTTTGCTAAAGGGAGCATAACGTAATCTTAGTAATAATTCTCTTCCTTGTCACTCAGCAGATCTTGTGATACTGAGCAGTCTTTTATGGCTGTGTTTCTTCTCATGAATTTCTAACATTGCCATATTCTTTAGTGTAAAGTTTATTAATTGTGTAACAGTTTAGAAAAGTCTACCTCCCTACAGTGTTTTCTAACATGGATAAATGTTCGATGGTTCAATAAGATTGCAGAATGGCAGTAGTGGTGGTAGTGGTGATGAGGTTGGTTTGAAAAATCAAGATTCTTTCTCATTTGAGGAAACCATGAATCTCATCTCTAGGACATTTGGGTTATCTGTCTCGACTGAACTCGGCAGTAGAACTTAAATGTCACGGCCTTATGCCCATAAGCCTATACATCTTTAATAGTGGCCTTTGGGGAGATGCTCCTCCCCTCCAAATTAATACAATTCATACGGCACTGAATTAAAGTATAGCATTCAATTCTTAAGGAGCTGATGCAGGAAGTTTTGGTAGAAAGATAAAGAACTGCACAAAGAAGTTTATTACCTCTTAATGCTTATTTTCCACACAGCACCAAAATAATAAATATTAGGTTTTAGGGTGAGTTGGGTCACTAAAAACACAAATGAAAAAACACAGTTCTCCCTAGTTTTAGTACATTGACCAGGACATGGAGTTGGCCAATGGGGCCCGAGGGATCTGAATCCTCCATGGGGAGGAATCAGCTGGTCCCGAGAGCTGAGAGCAGTTAGGACCTAGGGATGGGAGATAAAGTCCATGAACATACAGGGTCAGAATCACACAGGTAAAGAAGCACAATTTGGATGCCCCACCCTGAGAGAAGACTCTAGTCACCTGCCGGCTTTATAATTCACCCTTGACAAGTTAGGCAGCAGTGAGTTTTACTCTTTTGATTTTCAAGTCCTTGGCTCTGTCTTACATGTGCTGTCTACCTCTCCACCCCAGACTGGCCACCTCAATACACAACTCAACTGCCTGCACCAACATATACAATATGTGTAAATAAATCTTCAATTCTAAAAGAGGGAGAAAAATATACCATGTTAGCCATCTTTTCCTTTAAGACACCTTGTCTTATAAATTAGCCTGGTTGTCACTGTCCAAAATTTAGCCCCCACTGTTCTTAAACAAAGATAGTCATTCTTGTTGCCCGAATCAGCAATAAGTGTATTTCTGAGATAAAGCCATTTAACAATGGGAAGTCTCCGTTTTTCATTATCTTGAATTTTTTCAGACTTTTATTTCATGACTCCTGACGCCCATTTATATATCCCTTACCTCATTCTTTGGCTTTAGTCATGGAATCCTTGACCCAATACCCCGTCCAGAAACCTCCCTCCCCCACCAACCCCTCCTCCCCACATACCCACACGCATTTTTAGTCAGTGTGTCCCCTTACTCAGGCAAGGCTGCCCTGTAGAGTCTAAAGACAGGGCTACAAGCCTAGGGATAAAGGGTCAGCATTTGAATCTGTTTTGGAGCTAGTTTCAGAGAAGGCAATTTGCCATGGTCTTATCTTTATATTAAAATTTGCTCCCACAGCCTCTGATTGCTCACACACAAACTGAGATATTTTTCATTTCCAACCCGTTTTTCTCTGCCATCCCTTCTTGGGCTCAGTTGGACCATCTATTTGTACCTCACTCAGTGGTTTGTCTTCCTATACGTGGGCCTCATTCTTTTCTATAGATATCCCAAACAACTCACTTTTTTTAAAAAAAATGACTGCACATTTAAAATAATATGAGTTTTGTGACAATACTGCATTATCCACTTCTATCTTACTTGGAAGAAACTCTGGGTACACTCAAGTTGTTTTTAAACCCTTCCTAAAGTAATTAACTAAATGTTATTTGATCCTAATGACTAGTAAAGATTTTTTATGTAGTGTTGATTAGCTAGTAAGGGTATTTTAAAGTTATTTCAAATCAGTCCTAAATAAATACACTTAAAGCAGTTGATAAACGCAGATAAACAGGGTGGTGTGTGTGTGGTGTGTGTGTGTGCGTGTCTGTGTGTGTGTGTGTGCGTGTCTGTGTATCCACCCAAAATTTACGAATATCCAGGAGGCTGCTTGGCTTCTCCAAGGTACTGCTAGAGGACAGCTAAAAGAAATATGGGAACCAGAGGCCGGAGGGGAGATGATGGCTGGTTTCCAAGCCTTAGGAACAAAGGAAATCATCCACAGTGGGAGAGAATCAGGGACTTATTCCTAACCCCAGGTAAGAGGACAGAACAAGTGAGTGACATCTGGGTTTGAGGGAGTTGGAAGTTGGAATCTGTAAAAATTCTTTATTTAAAATGCACCTTTGCTGGGTCCTTGTGTTTTTTGTTTTTTTGTTTGTTTTGTTTGTTTTGTCACAACCAGCACACTTTGATCTGTGTGCTATCAGAGGTCTCCCTAGGTCTCCCTCTTTCATACGCCAGCAGTGGTGGAATTTTGGAGTTGACAAGGACTTAGAAAGTACCTGTTAGGCAAAACCATACCTTTGTGTTGTCTTCCATTCCTTGAAGTAGGGAAAGGCACCCAGAAAAACTTAAATTTATACATTATATTTAAAGGAGTTCAAAGGTCATCATTTGATTTTTATTTCACTGGCCCCAGAATCTTGATTTTAGACCTTTGAATCATGTCCTCTGGCACCTGAAACTCAGCTTCAGTGAAAACAAGTTCATTTTTCCCTGGCTACTTCTTCTCTAACTTCTACCATCCATTTGTTCCACAGAGGGTGGGAAATTTGAGGTAGACCAGACTCTAAAGGATACAATGGATTTTGATAGTCTGGGAGGGAAAAGAACAAAGTGGCAGGGACAGCCACTTATCACTCAGTATTCAATCTCTCCTTCCAAATGAATAGAATCTGCCCTCCCATTCAGTCTGTCACGTGGCCATCCAGAGTGAGGCCTACATTTCTTCCAGCCTCCGTTGCTGCTAGATGTGGTCATGTGATTACGTTCTGGCCAATGAAATATAACCAGAAAGATGGAAACTTATGCATCCCATCCATGAAAGGAAGGAGGTGAGCCTTTGTCCACCCGCTTCTCCTCCTCTTTTCTCCGTCTTATTTGTTAGAATGTGGTTGTGGTGTCAAGTCACTCCGACTGTGAAGACAAGGACAACATGGGGATGTTAGAGCAAAAACTAGAAGGAGCTTGGATTGCTGGGTGATCTCATGGAGTAGATCTGCTACAACATCCCTGGACCTCCTCCCTCTGGACCATTTCATGAGAAAGAAAGAAACTCCATCATATAAGGTACTGTATGCAGCCAAACCTACCTAGTAACAAATACAAGCACTTTAGGTATAGGAAATAATATGAGCAAAAGCCAAGAAGTAGTAAAGCAAGGGACAGGTATAAAGAAGAGTGAGAATTCTGGTTCCAATTTCGCAACAGTCCAAATCCGATCAGGCCCTTCTGCCATTTAAAATGTTTCTGTGATTTCTCACTCCTTAGCATGGTGGTCAAGGTTCTTAAGGATTCTTGCCAGTCGACCATCTTAGGGAAAAGGGGCCTTCCTCTACAGGGAATATTGAGGTAGCCAAAGGCCAAATCACCCTAGACAACAGAATAAGTCCCTATAAATAGAAAATGACAATAATGATAGCTAGGGAAAATATTAGCTTTGGCAATTGTAAAACTCCTTTCTAGGTGTTTGAGTTTTGAATGGCTCAAGACAAGCTGTGCATTCCTGGCCTTCTTCAGGTACCACTATTTGTTTTCATTCCATGGTCTGCTTAGACATCTGTCCCCCTTTATATCAGAACAGCTTCACTGCTGATTCATTCATCAAATTTATTGTCTACCATATGCCAGCCACTGTGTTAGGTTCTGGGGCTACAATGCTGAGCAAAACAGACATCGTTCTGCCATCCTAGAACTTTCAGTCTAGAAGAGTGCAACAGACATTACATAATTATGCAGCTAATTGATTACAATCATGATAAGTGCTCCAAAGAAGAAGTTGTGCGAGCATGCCTGTCATTTTTACTTTTTCCCTCTCATATGGCCAGTCCTATGTTGTTCTCTTAGACCTCCTTATAAAACCCGTTTGGAAACTGGTTATTGTCATGAGGGTCTGTGCTGGTTTGAATCTATTATGTCCCCCACAAAAGCCATGTTCTTTATTGGGGGGCCGACTGATTTAGTCTTGATTATTTGGTGTGACTTTTTGATTGAATGTTTCCATGGAGATGTGACCCACTCAACTGTGGATGACAACTCTGATTGAATTATTTCCATGGAGGTGTGGCTCCACCCATTCAGGGTGGGTCTTGATTAGTTCGCTGGACTACTTAAGAGAGCACAAGAGCCAACACAGATGCTGGTGCTTAGAGATGCTTGGAAATGTGGACAGAAGGACATTTGGAGATGCTAAGATAAGAAATGAAGCCCAGAGTTTGTCCCGGAGAAGCTAAGCGAGGACTCCCAGATGCTTAGAGAGGAATGCCGCAGGAGAACCAGAGAAGCAGAGAGCTGAGAGACGCTAAGAGAGACAGAAGACCAGAGACATTTTGGAGAAAGACATTTTGAAACCAGAACCTGGGAGCAAAGGACTGCAGACACCAGCCACGTGCCTTCCCAGCTAACAGAGGTGTTCCAGACACCACTGACCTTTCCTCAGTGAAGGTATCCTCTCGTTGATGCCTTAGTTTGGACACTTTTGTGGCCTTAGAACTTAGAAATTTGTAACCTAATAATTCCCCTTTATAAAAGCCAATCCATTTCTGGTATTTTGCATAATGGCAGCATTAACAAACTGGAGCAGGGTCCTTCTAGGCTCATCTGGTTTCTCTCTCTACCCCCTCCCCCATATCCTGCACCACCCACAAGACTCAGTACCACCTCACTTCAAAGAAGCACTGTGTTGCTTTTAGAATGCAAAATGTAAAGGCCCTAATCCATGGGATGTGACATAAAAAATGGGTTGGTTTCATAATTCTCCAGTGCAAAAGAACAGACCTCTGTCCTACTCATCTTTAGAGATAATCAAACTACTTAGGAATGACTAGTGAAGAGGAACTCCTTCATGTGCCTGAGTAAACATCAGTTAATTTCAAACTTAACTTTAATCTCATCAGTGGTTCTTTTTTTAATATACAGTACCTTACCTAGCACTCTCAAACTCTTCAGCAAACCAAAATAGTCGATCATGGATAGCCAGAAAGTACAGTATTCTCCAAGAAATAAAATAAAACCAAAGCAAATATAAAAACCAACCAGTGAAAATATACCAGACATTACATCTAGCAGCTCTCACACAAACAGTTTTAGATGGATAAATTTTATAAGACCATCTTTATAAGAGTCGTATTCCATGGATCACTAAAAGTTAGATCTTAAAATTCTGTGAAAGCCCAAACTGCAAGCCTTTTCTTTCTAGAATGAGAATTTGTAGTGCAGTTGCAGTCTGGGAGCTACTGCGGTCCATTGGACACAGGAGACTGGAATTTCACCATCGTATGATGTTCCAGAAATCATCCCATCTCATTGCAAACAATTTCCAGCCACACTTGGTTGTAAATATTTCCTGGAAAACACCCAGCATATTTTCAAAGGAAAGCCAGAAAATTATTGAGTACCAATCCACTAACAGATGCACTCCAATTTCATTTTTGTCTGGGCACAAGGTACGCAAATTGCTTGCATGGAATAAATGTCCCATGTCTTCATCCCTAAGTGACATTCATGTAGATGGACCCGTTCACCTCAAGGAAAAAGGTTCTTTCCCATCTTAGAGATGACAATCTCAAATCTTTTCCTCTGGTGCCTCTGTCCCCCTTTCCCTGCCCTCACTCTCAGCTGACAACAGTTCATACTTCTTTGAGAAAACTGCACTTACTAGACAGGAACCCATACTTTCCATGTTTGCCACCTTTCACCCTGCTACAATGGAGGTTGTATGCCTTCTTCTTTCAAAGGTGCTCTGGCTTCTGTTTCTGATGACTCTGTTGTTATCCTTTCTCTTTCTGACATCGCTTTTTTTTTTCAACACTGGATTTCTACCATGCACATACAAACTCACTCTAACATCCTCCATTTCCCCAAATTAAAATCTTCTTGACCCTATATCTCCCTGTAGTATCCATTCCCAGCAATTTTGTTGTGAGAGCTGTCCATACATGCTGTCTTCACTTCCTCATATCTCATTCTCTCCTCAATTTACTCCAAACTGGCTTCCATCCCTACCATTCCACTGAAACTGCTGTTGTGAATGTCACCATTGGTTATAATTGATTAAATCCCATCATTGTCTGGATAAGCAGATGTTCTTTACAGAGAAAGGTAACAGTCTGTATTCCTCTATTTTAAAAATGGAAAACATGCCCTGTTATTTGTAATCAGGCATGGCTCTCTCCAGTGGAAAGAATGCCAGATTCGATGCCAAAAGATTGTGTTCTAATCCTGGCCCTTTTCCTTGCAAACCTTGGGAATTGTCTGAATACAGAACTCCCCAGAGCCCCAGCTTCCTCTCCTATAATAAGAGGAGAAGAGTGGTCTCAATCAGCTTTGAAACTTTGTGGTTGTATACTTCTGTACCACCACAGCAGCTCTGATGATTATGTGAAAATATTAAGCTTCATTATGCTTTTACTAATACTCTCAGCTTTCCTCTTGAAAAAATTAGAGCCTTGTTGTGTTTGTAAATAATGACATCACTGGCTAAATGGTTTCATACCATTGTTGACAGTAGCTGAATGTGGCTTGCCCTCAGAAGCAATGCTCCTTTGACAATATGGAGGACGGAAGGTATATGACAGCTCAGGTAGCTATTATGTTCATCTGCCCATGATTCTTTCCTATTCCCCTTCTGGTTCAGCATTCTCGTTCCTTTGGGGAGTTCCCCTCCAGCTCCGTGCATTCTGGTGGGATTTTCCATCACAGTACTTGTCCATCTGCTCATGGAGGGGAACTTATCACTGGTTTGTAAATGCCATGACTCAGGGGAAGAGTAAAATGGACAGGGGGGTCAGGAGATCATCACTGAGGAAAAATTAGAGAGGAAATAAGCTCGTCCGTAAAATGTTTACTTGCAAAACATGATATCCTTTATTTGGGGATGGAGGAGAGGCTCTTGATTAAGAGCTACCAAATTACTGCAATTTTCCAAAGCGGAAGCTTATTTAAGGGTGTTGTAAAAGCTCAATGGAAGATTTCAGACACATTCAACAGAATTCAAAGATCATAAATTGGCTTTTCAGCTTTCAGGTAGAAAAATACTAGCTAACAGAACTATGTGGAAGAGAGATGAATGATTTGCAAAAGTTCCCTTTGTTCTCTCCATTGGTGAAAAAGTAGCCTTTTCACTTTCAAAAGGCAGGGCATTAATAATCCCGCAATGTTTGATATTGTTGTCATAGTTTTTTTTTTTAATACTTTATCAAAAAATTAAAAAAAAAAAACAATTCAAGCAAAATGTCTGAGTTGTTTTGATCTTTCCAATTCTCCCAAAGCTCTGTCCTACTTCTTCCTAAATCAAGCAGAACAATGCCCACTTCCTTGCCAGTGTTTTGTCTTTGAAAACCTGGTAGGCCACCCATTTTCCTAAAGTTTCCTCTCAAGCTTAAGGATATTGCTCATTAGCAAAAAAAAAAAAAAAAACAAACAAACAAACAGAAAAAACAACAAAGCAAACAAACAAACAGGATGAAAATTTCTTAAACATTGGCCAGTATTAATATATACAATCCTAATAGGAGATACTCAAGAAGATCAGTAACCAATTAAGAATATTTCAAAATGAACTAAAAAAAGTGTGTGTTAGAAAATACCATGATTATTTGAGTATGGAGAATTCCCACACAGACTGCAAGTCATTTAAGGACATTATGGGTATTCTGAAACATGCAAAACACATCACTAGCAAAAGTTATTTTTTTATACTCATAATTCCTCTGTGCAATGGCTTGAAATTTCTAACTGAAATCCCCACAGCTCCAGCAGTTGTTCTTGGGAACAACATTTGATTTTCCCTACTAACGATGCTGATGGAACCTCTTCCTCTCCTTCACACACTTCAGAAAACATTTTGTTCTTAAAACAGATTTTTTTAAAATATTTTATTTTTACAATTTATCTCCAAGAAAAAAACTTCTTAAGATTTTTTGATTGAAAAATAGAATATTAAGGGAAATTTTATTTAAAAATTTTAAAAAATAACTCTCCATAAATCACAAACACCACAATCTGGTTCATTCTTTGTGAATTCTCTTTCTGTCTTTGTTCATATTTATACACGCATATTTTAGATGATGCTACAATATACACATGAAATTTGCACGGCTGCCCTTTCTACTGTGAATTTTTTCATGATAATATATAGATAATATGCAGATCAATAATTAATATTTTTTCCTCTGGCATTAGACATTTTGGATGTTTGCCAATTTTGCTGTTCTAGACAGAACTTTGTAGGAGCCCTTAAGAGACCTGGGCCTGCCAGCTGGCAGGAAGCTGGGATCCAGCATCCTGTATTTTCCTACGGAACTAACCCTGACCCCTGCCTGCATTTTGCCTTGAAATGTCTTTTACCTGTTTGTGGTCCTCCACAGTAATTTTGTGCAGGCTATATATTGTGGTCAAGGTAATTGTAGCATATTCACTACATTGTAGGGAGTTTAAAGCTGGGCTCTGTGGACACTCCAGGGGACTTTCAGCAGCTCCATTTTGTTTTATTGGATCCTGCTATTAAACAAGAGCTTGAATACAACTGGACTAGCTCAACACCTTGTACCGTGGTTATGAGTGCACATGAATGGGCTCTCCTTTGACCAAAGACAGTTCGAGAAGGGGAAGCTGCACTCTGTCAGCAGCTGGCATTCACAACAGTGGGAAGACTGATGCCCCAACCAGTTCAAGGGGTCTGGGCAGGGCCCCCAGAGTGTCCACTGCAGCCCCTCAGGCCCCCTCCCATTATTACGATCTTGATCCTCCGCAATTCCTCCCTTTGGCTGGATTGTCAGCACATGATTTATGGGCAACCTGATTTAGCTCAGTATTTGACCTCTTAGAAAACTCTGTCCTTCACGCTAAGGTTATTTTGTGTCTGTTCTGTATCGAGCAATGTGTTCAACTCCACTCTTCAATGAAACTGAACAGTACAGGCCTATTTACTTAGCATCAGCATAGGTGACACTGGGATTTCAGACATAATTTGCCTCTAAGAAAACCAAGAAAACCATAAAAACAGAGAGCATGAAGGTAGGAAAGGAAAAAAGCCATTCTGATGGGAGAACACTGAAACTTAGATACTGGGCCGCCCTCTTCCCTCATCAATGTCTCTTAAGGAAACGTTTCCACGTAGTGAGACTATTCCCCAGGAAACTTGGGGTGAGGAGAAGCCAAGAGGGTTTTTGATGCTGAACTGGCCAGTGTTCCTGAGTTCCTGAAAAAGCCCCAGGACAGAACTGGCTAGCCCCAAGAAAGTTGAAAAAAAGTTTTTTTTAAGCTTCAGGAGAAAATCAAGTGTATTTGTTTTCTGTTGCATACCAAGTTACCACAAATGTAGTGGCTTAACCCAACGCATATTTATTATCTCCCAATTTCCATGAGTCTGAAGTCTGGACACAGGTTGGCTGGTTCCTTTGCTTGGGTTCTTACCAGGCTGCAATCAAGGTGTTGGCTGGGCATGCATTCTCATCTAGAGCTTGGGGTCTTATTCCAAGCTCACGTGGTTGTTGACAGGATTCCTCTCCTTGGTTGTAGGACTGAAGGCTGGGTTTCTTCCTGGTTGTTGACTGGAGGCTTCCCTTGGGTCTTAGAACCCTCCCCCAGTTTCCTGCCACATGGCCCTCTCCATGGGCAGTTCACAATATGGCGGCTAGCTTCTTCAAGGCCAGTAGGAGAATCTCTCCATCCTGTCTGCTAAGATGGAATCTTATACAATGTAAGGTAGTTGTGAGAGTGACATCCCTTCCCCTTTGCCATCTTCAGTTGGTCAGAAGGAAGTTACAGACCCCTGTATAATCCAAGGGGAAGGGATTATACAAGGGTGTGACTTATTGGGGTTCATCTTAGGATGTGTTCGCCACACCCAGAAACTATTGTACCTAGGCATAAGTTTCTTCAGCTCATTTAAATTTTGCTGTATGTATTATCTTAAAAAATAGCTTAATCTTTTTGCTTTGCTTTGTAAATAAAGAATTTGTTGTGGTGGTGGTGGTGGTAAAAAATGATTAAATAGGGCCACTGTGGTTAATGAAACCTTGACTGGTCTTTGTCCTCAGTTCCTAGGGATGTCTTTTGTTCCTCATGGTGGGGCCAGGACCACACCTGATAGTTTATATGCCAATGAGATGACAGGGTGGAGCCAACCATACTTGTAGCCTTAGGATGGGGGCTGGCCACACCAGAAAGACCAACCAGGTGCTTAGGGGGTTGGGACTTTGAGCCATGTCTTATCAGCCCACCTTCCCGACCTCTGGGAGGGGAGGTTGAGGCTGCAGATTGAGTTTAACCTCGTAGACACTGATTCTATCGATCATGCCTGTGCAATGAGACCTCATATAAACTCAGGACACTCAAGCTCTGATGAGCTTCCACGATTTGATATGATACATGTGCTGCACATTTGAGACCTTCCAGACATTGCCCTATGTGATTCTTCTTTTGTCTTCTTTTGATTTGTATCCTTTTACTATAACAAAGCTATAATCATTAAGTATAGCACTGTCAGTGAGTTCTGTGAGTCGTTTTAGTGAATGAACCCAAAGGGGTGGTGGGAGCCCCCAAATTTGTAGCCAGTTGGTGAGATGTGTGGGTGGCCTGGGTCACCAAACTTGTGACTGGTACTTGAAGGGGAATCTTGTAGAGGATGGCTCTTAACCTGTGGGGTCTGGTCTGACTCTGGGTAGTTAGAGTCAGAATTAGATTGAATGGAGTTACTGCAGTCTCTGCAGTTAGTATCAGAATCTATTGTAGGACGGTACTGGATTGAAGATTTTGATAACCTTTACAGCCCTCATTGAATGTCTGTAGGCTACCAGGAGGCCCTACAGGGTCTGGCTTCCTGGTACTTGCCATGCCCTCTGCCTGAAGGGCTCTTACATGAGATATCATCCCTCCATGCTCCAGGCATATAGTTGGTGCTCAAAAAAATAATGACTGACTAAATGAACAAATGCATGAAAAGAGGGATTTTCCATGTACACAGCAGCCACTTGGCTTTTTTATACCAAAGAACAGTATTCTAAGCTCCTTCCCTGCCAATGGAGGATTCAGGGGGAAACCAGTATCCTCTTGAGTGCAAAGGTGACAGTAACATGGAAAATTTTAACAGCTGTAGTTTGTGACATGCACAAAGGGATTCAAGGTAGGCTACCCACTCTTCTAAAAAAAATTAAGTATCATTTGGTTTACAAAAGTGTTGGCAACCTAAGCGCCGAGAGTGTTACCTCTCTGAGTCACTGTATCTTGGATTAAGAGCCCTACATGGTTTCTATCAGGTTGATCGTGGATGCAGTATAATGTGCAAGTATGAGTACAGTACCACTAGGGCCCACCCAAAGTGTAGCTGAGCTTCTTGGGCCAGTGAGCACATCTCCAAGTTATTACTCAAGACAAAATATATTGGAAGTCAATTAACTTTCAGCTCTTATAGTAAAGATGGCCAACATGAGTGAAAGAAAAAATATTTGATCTTTAACCATCATCTGACTCTTCCAGTAACAATGCCCAAGAGTTTTATTATCTTTAGTATCTCACTATGAGTGAGACAAAGTAATGGGGCTTTAAATTATCTATTCTGATGCATTACTTATTCATAAGAAAAGCTGGTATGTCTATCATGTAATGCTGGTAGGATTTATCACTGTTTAAAAGGAATAAGAATGTACTTGGTGATTATTTATGTCTCCCTGGTTGACTCCTGTAATAATTTGAAGTTGTACATACCCCAGAAAAGCATGTTCTTAAATCTAACCCATTCCTGTGGGTGTAAATCCATTATAAGTAGGATCTTTTGATGAGGCTACTTCAGTTAAGGTGTGGGTTTTAATCATTAAGGAAGGTCTTAATCCTATTATTGGAACCCTTCATAAGTGGGATGAATACAGAGAAAGAAAGAGAGAAAGCCATGGATGCAAGAAGCTAAGAACAACCAAACATGGAAGAGAGACTGGCGGACGCCGCCATGTGCCTTGCCATGTGGCAGAGGAGCCAAGTATCACCGGCAGCTGGTCTCTGGGAAGAAAGCTTCGCCTTGATGATGACTTGACTTGGACATTTTCGTGGCCTCAAAAGTGTAAGCTAATAAATTCCCGTTGTTTAAGCTAACCCATTTTATGGAATTTGCTGGCGCAGCCTAGGAAACTAGAACAACTCCCCATAAAACTTTATCTGCCTCCTAAACTCTTTTCCAGGCTGTTTCAAACTACAGTTCCTTCCAAGCCCCTCACACCAATTTCCCCCAGTCTCAGCTGCTGAGCCAGGGCCTGGCTTTAGGGAACTCAGTGTCTTGGTTCACTTGGCATCCCTTCCCATACTTGATCTGAAGGTCACAGCACCTGTCAGAAAGCCCTTTCCATACAGCGCACACTCTCTCGCTCGCTTGCTCTCCCCACCCCACCCCTCTTTCTCTTTCTCTCTCTCCCTCTCTCTGGGTTCTAATAACTGTTACCTTCTCTTGTTCTTTCAGCCCTGGGAGTGGGAAACTGTGTCTTATTGTTGATTCCTGGGTTGCTGCACCATCCCCTTGTGCTTTTTCTACTCTCATTTCCTCACTCATGCCTTTGCACACCGTCTCTGTTTTAGCTTACTAAGGCTGATGGAACGCAATATACCAGAAATGGGTTGGCTTTTATGATGGGGATTTATTAACTTACAAGTTTACAGTTCCAAGGCTGTGAAAATGTCTAAGTCAAGGCATCAACAGGATGATACCTTCTCCTGGAAGACGGGCTACCAGCGATCCTCAGCAACTCTGTCATGTGGCCAGGCACATGGTGACGTCTGCTGGTCTCTCCCCTCTCCCGGTTTCATTGCTTCCAACTTCTGGCTTCAGTGGCTTCCTGTCTGTTTCTGTGGTTGTTTCTCTGTTTTCTGTGTGTCCTCTTTCAGCTTCTCTGGCTTTTCTCTCTGAGCTTCTCTGTGCTTCTCTGAATTTCACCTCTTATAAAGGATTCCAGTAAGAGGATTAAGACCCACCTGGGGCACACCTCAACTGAAATAATCAAATCAGAAGGTCCCACCCACAATAGGTCTATACCCAGAGAAATGGATTAGCTTTAAGAACGTGTTCTTTTCTGGGGTGTATAACAGCTTCAAACTACCACAGTCTCTATTTTTTTTCTTAACTTTTAATTTTGAAATAATTATAGACTTGCAAGAAGTTACAAAAATAGTACTGTTCCCCCAATGGGAACGTCTTACATACCAAAGAGTACATTATCAAAACCAGGAAATTGACATTGGCACAATACTATTAAGTAGACTACAGACCCTATGCGGATTTCATCGGTTTTTACATGCACTTTTTTGTGTGATAGGTCTATGAAATTTTATCACACGTGTAGATTTGTGTAAGCACCACTACAATCAAGATACAGAATGGTTCCATCTGCACACAGTCTCGTTATTAAATTCTTCTCAAATTACCCAATTTGAGCTTGCCCTCTGTTTCCTGTCAGGCCCCGTACTGATACACCCTTAAGAGGTTTTCAACATTCTGTCCTTTTGTTTCTGGGTGGAAGGCCAAGAAAGCTACAAGCCTTCAAGAGAGAGAAGGGGGTGGTATGGTGGCTGCAAAGCAAAAATGGCAGCTGGTCACTCTAGACAAAGAATATCTGGGATGGTTTTTGGAGCAATATGGGAGATAATCGGAAGAGTTTATTTTATGGCAATTGTTCTCAAGCCTAGCCATGCATCACAATCACCCAGACAGCTTTAAACATTTCCACCAAACAAAGTCAAGACAAAAACAGAGACTTGGCCCCTCTCCAGGGGTTCTGCTTCACTTAGTCTGGGGTGACTTCCAGGGGCTGAAACTTTTTGCAAGTTCCTCTGGTGGCTCTGATGTGCAGCCAAGGTGGAGAACTTCTGTTTTGTGGCATCTGAGTTTTGTGTCTTAATTATAAAAGCCATTCCTTCTCAAGATTATACTTTTAAAAAAGACGACTTTCAACCTTCCTGCCTATTTCCTCTAATTTTTATTACCTGAAACATTTTAATACATCTGGAATTTCTTTTTGTTTTAAGGAGTGAGGAGTGAATTCACTCCATTTTTTTCCCCAGGCAGGTAGTTTGCTGTTCTAATATTGTATATTGAATAATCCATATTCTCTCCACTGATGTAAAATGTTATCCCTATGGTTTAATAAACCCCTGAATTGTGTTACTCTTTTTCTCTAGTCTATTTGGTTGCATTGATCTCTCTTTCTGTTAAGTGCCAGAATCAAACTGTTTTCATTACAGTCACTTTATAATGCTTTAATTTCTGGTGAAAGTAGGGAGAATTGACATTTTTAAGATACTGACTCTTTTTATTGAAGAAGCAGATACATCTTTAAATTGGTTCCAAGTCTTTTTTGTTAATGTGCTCCGCAGTGAAGTTTTAAGGTTTTCTTCATTTAGATTCTGTACTGCAAAGAGGTTTAAAAAAAGATTGGAAAGAAATGGACCAGCTCCCCATCCAGTAAAATTAATTGTCAGCCAAAGGCAAAAATATATTTAGCCTATGTAACTTGTCCTTCATCATTAATTATGAAAAGAAGGATTTGTCTAATGTCATTTCTTCTGGAAGTGGCGCACTTTATTTTCTTGCACAAATAGCAAATATGTACTACTTTATCAATTATTCTGGTATATCATGTATGGAGTCATAATTTTCAAAACCTACCAACACTAAAACAATAGAATAAAATTTAATTTTTTTGAAGTGTCAGAAGCTACATGTCATTATTATGAGCATGACATGCTATGGACAGTAATGGTGAGTTTAGATGAGAAAATGACTTCAGAAAGCAGGGACTCCCCACAAAGATTCAGGATGAAAGTTTCTCATTTTACCAGCTTATTTCCTGAAAGTTAAAAGTCCTTTCTTTGGACTAGCCAACGAGGAGATACAGCAGAATTTGGATTTCTAAAATAAATGATGGGACAAACCCATCTTAAGACCTAAATGTTCCAATATTTTCTAAAGTTTTAAATATTCAAAATTGATTCAGATCCATTTGCTGGATCTCCACACTGAAAGCTGTGGGGGGTGGGGGGAGGGGGCTGGGGGATGGGGGGAGAGTTTCTTCTAGACCAATTACCCTGTGTCAGCTAAAGGCTTTTAATTGGTTAAGTGCACATTATTTGTGATTAAACAAATAGTTAACATCTTTAAAGTATGAGATGAAAATGCTGGAATAGGAAGAAGGGAAATAACCATATAAGCTTTAGAAATGCTACTTGGATGGTCATATGGCAAGCAGTGGGCACATTATAAATTGTAAAGAAAACAGCTAGGACTGAGCAATGCTTTGTATATAACATAATCATGAAAAAAATAAAATATTCATGGCTGCTCTGCCTGTGTGCATATGTATATTTTATGTTTATATGAATATATGTGCATATGTATGTGCATTTATACATATGTATATATGTGTATATGATGTCTGTAGTTAGCTTAGAATATTTTTTTTCTTTATGTCCCTGCAAAGGACCTAAATAAGTGGGAGTGAATCTTGGGGTAAAGTTTCTGGGCCTGCATCACCAGCAAGTATTGGTATATTTGATGTAGAACATCAACTTTAAGCAACTTTTGTTATTGAGTAAAACACTATTGAAGTTATTGCCTTGTAAGCTACTTAATTATAAAAAGTACATTGGTTCATTATATCTTAATATGCTTTCTTTAAAATAGGAGTATTTTATACCCATTGGAAATAAGACAAACAGCAGAGCCCACCCTCCACCCTCCTACTTTTTTCTTTTCTTTTTTTTTTTTTTTTTTGACAAAACCATTGTTGCTTTTGAATACCTAATAGTAGCATGCTGGTTTGAGACTGTTATGGATCCCAGAAGAGACATGATCTTTCAGTCCAATCTTATTGGGTGGAACCTTTTGATTGAATGTTTCCATGGAGATGTGACCCACCCAACTGTGGGTAAGACCTTTGATTAAATTATTTCTATGGAGGTGTGGCCCCACCCATTCTGGGTGGGTCTTAATTAGTTCACTGGAGTCCTTTAAGAGAACTCGTAGAGAGAAACTCAGAGAAACTGAGAGAGGCATTTTGGAGAGAAGCCAAGATATATAATTCAGAGTTTGTCCCTGGGAGAAGCTACCAACACAGACCCAGATGCTTGGAGATGCAGACAGAAAGATGTTTGGAGATGCTAAGAGTTGAAGCCCAGAGTATGCCCTGGGGAAGCTAAGAGAGGATCCCCAGACACTTAGAGAGAAATGCCCTGGGAGAACAAGCAAGGATGCACATGAGCTGAGAGAGAGACGCTAAGACAGACAGAATCTCAGAGACATTTTGGAGAAATCCATTTGAAACGCAACCAGGAACAAAGGACCAGCAGACGCCAGCCATGTGCCTTCACAGCTGATGGAGCTGTTCTGGACACCACTGGCCTTCCTTCAGTGAAGGTATTCTCTTGTTGATATCTTAGTTTGGACACTTTTATGGCCTTAGAACTCTAAATTTGTAACCTAATAAATCCCCTGTGTAAAAGCCAATCCATTTCTGGTATTTTTGCAAAAGGGCAGCTTTAGCAAACTGGATCAAGTAGGGTGCTGAAGTTGACCAGTGTGATCTGGAAATCAAAGGCAGACCACAGAGATCTTGCTACTTCTCTTAGGCAATGGCTGTGCCCGTCAGGCAGCTTGCCCCTTCCTCTAAGATGGAGCTAATCATGTGGACTCTTGCTTTCTGGGCAAACACGATCAACTCATTCTCCCCTGTCTACCCAACAGTATTAAGAGTACTAAAGCATTGAAAGCAGCACACTCTTGCCTTCTGGGTGAACAGCAAGGGCGAATTCCTAGGAAGTGTTTTATTTAGTACTTTGAAAGTATGTATTTGCATTCTGACCACAAAACTAAGTTATTTATAACTATGCAAATAATAATATAACTATGAGTAGGTTTTAAATTGTCTGTACTACCATAACACTAAGAAATATTTATTAAGATTATCTTTATGGATCAAGTATTTTTATATTTCCAGTATAAGAATAAAAATTCCCTCTGCTATTTACATCTGAGCATCTATAGCTCTGCAATTTATTGTGCCAATTTGGGGAAGGGGGAGGGAAGGACCCCCTAAACCCAATGTACCTTAAAGAACTTTTCCTCCTTTTAAACTTTCTTCATGAAAACCAGACTCAAGAGATGAAAGACATAGGAAACATTTTTGCAGAGCTACACATGGGAATAAAGGTCATTTAAATTTTCTTCTTACTGTCAAACATTTACAAATATAGCATGGAAATTACTTTTCCTTCCTGATGTATAAGAGTAGGACTAGCTAAATAGTTTAAGAAAATGCTGGACTCCTTGTTCAATATTTATTAAGAATTTCAAGACTGTAACAGCAGAGCATTAAACCAAGTATGAGGCCCTTCTAAGGGTGGGGTCCCATATGACTGCCAGGCCACACACTCACGAAACTGACCCTATATAAGAGAAGATTCACAAATTACAAAAATGGGAACAATCTACAACTAATTCAAAGAGGAAAACTTAAATAGACTTCGATAAAGCCCATGGTTATGACTGTGAACAAAAACAAGCACTGGAGAGAATGATTTGTGAATGTTGAACAGGCTTCCCAGACAGATAAAAGCATAACTGCCCACCTTTAGAAGCAGGTCATAAAGGTGGAGTGTAATAAATATACAATTGATAGAGAGCACATGTAAATGTAAAGGCAGCCCGTATTTTTTTATCGCCATGTCAGCTGACTCGTATTCACATGAATCATTTAATCCTCAAAACACTGAGGTGAAATAAGAGAGAAGATATAAATTGCCCAAGATTACATGACTGGTTGCAGAACCAGTACATTAAAAAGATCTTATTCTGTAGAGTAGGGATTGGAAAACTATAGCCCTTGGGCTAAATCCAGCCTGTTGCCTGTTTTATAAATAAAGTTTTATTGGAACACAGCCACACCTGTTTATTTATGGATTGACTATGGCTGCTTTTATGCTCAAGGGCAGAGTTGAGTAGTTGTCATAGAGACCAGATGGCCTACAAAACCAAAAATATTTACTTTCTGGAATTAAAAAAGAAAAGTTTGCCTACTGCTGCCATAAAGAACTATACCATAACCAAAATGTGAGACCCTAACCTGATAAAATTGCTTCTTTATTTCCTAAGTTGTGCTTTTGTATTGAAGCTGAAGGTAATTTTTTTTGTTTATAAATATGAGTGCTTTATAATTAGTGGGTGCCTATTGATGGACATTTAATTTTTCCCAATTTTTTAAAATTATAAATGATGCTATAATGACTATTCTTAAAGAACTTTTAACACTTGTTAGGTTCCTTATCTCCCATTTCCCCCAAAGATTACTCCTGAAGGGGAATATCCGAGTCGAATAGTGTACGTTATAAATGTTGAGTAGTGTTATATAAGTTACTAAGTTGTACAATGTGGCAAAATTCTGCTAGTTGGCCACAGAGCGTGGGTTCACCAGGTCACTCCCCCAACCAGCAGTGCATGAGAATCCCCAAGTCTCTACATCCCTGCTTTCCTGGAACATTATCCATCTTTTTTACTGTTGCCAACGGCTCATTGTCAAGCCATAGTGATTGTTGTGTTGATTTGTATTTCTCTGATTACTATTGGGTTCACACATCTCTTCATATTATTTGTTGGCCCTCTGGTTTTTTTTTTTATTATTGAGATTGTTCAGATACCATACAATTATCCAAAGATCCAAAGTGTACAATCATTCGCCCCTGGGTACCCTCATACAGCTGTGCATCCATCACACTTAATTTTTGTTCAATTTTTAGAAACTTTTCATTACTCCAGACAAGAAATAAAGTGAAAGATGAAAAAAGGGAAAAAGAAAAGGAAACTCTAAACCTCCCCTATCCCTAACCAACCCCCCTCAACTGTTGACTCCTAGTATTGATATAGTACGTTTGTTACTGTTTATGAAAAAATGTTGAAATACTACTAACTGTAGTATATAGTTTGTAATAGGTATATAGTTCTTCCCTATTTGCCCCTCTATTATTAACTTCTAACTGTATTGTCATACGTTTGTTCTGGTTCATGAAGTGATTTCTAGTATTTGTACAGTTGATCATGGACATTGCCCACCATAGGATTCAGTTTTATACATTTCCATGTTTTGACCTCCAGCTTTCCTTCTGGTGACATATATGACTCTGAGCTTCCCCTTTCCACCTCATTCACACACCATTCGGAGCTGTTAGTTATTCTCACATCTTGCTACCACCACCCCTGTTCATTTCCAAACATTTAAGTTCATCCTAATTGAACATTCTGCTCATACTAAGCAAGAGCATCTACATTTCTTCCAGAAGGCAGGAGGGAGAGTCAAAGAAGGTAGAGAGGCAAAAGAAAGAGGAAAAAAAATGACAGCTAGGAAGCAGCAAAAGGAAAAATAACCTTAAATCAAAGTAGAATAAAGAATCAGACAATACCACCAATGTCAAGTGTCTAACATGCCTCCCCTATCCCCCCTCTTATCTGCATTCACCTTGGTATATCACCTTTGTTACATTAAAGGAAGCATAATACAATGATTCTATTAGTTACAGTCTCTAGTTTATGCTGATCGCATCCCTCCCCCAATGCCTCCCCATTTTTAACACCTTGCAAGGTTGACATTTGCTTGTTCTCCCTCGTAAAAGAACATATTTGTACATTTTATCACAATTGTTGAATACTCTAGATTTCACCAAGTTACACAGTCCCAGTCTTTATCTTTCCTCCTTCTTGTGGTGTCTCACATGCTCCCCATCTTCCTCTCTCAACCGTATTCATAGTTACCTTTGTTTAGTGTACTTACATTGTTTTGCTACCATCTCCCAAAATTGTGTTCCAAACCACGCACTCCTGTCTTCTATCACCCTGTAGTGCTCCCTTTAGTATTTCCTGTAGGGCAGGTGTCTTGTTCACAAAGTCTCTCATTGTCTGTTTGTGGGGAAATATTTTGAGCTCTCCCTCATATTTGAAGGACAGCTTTGCTGGATACAGGATTCTTGGTTGGTGGTTTTTCTCTTTCAGTATCTTAAATATATCACACCACTTCCTTCTTGCCTCCATGGTTTCTGCTGAGAGATCCGCACATAGTCTTATTAAGCTTCCTTTGTATGTAATGGATCGCTTTTCTCTTGCTGCTTTCAGGATTCTCTCTCTGTCTTTGACATTTGATAATCTGATTATTAAGTGTCTTGGCGTAGGCCTATTCATATCTCCTCTGTCTGGAGTACACTGTGCTTCTTGGATCTGTAATTTTATGTCTTTCATAAGAGATGGGAAATTTTCATTAATTATTTCCTCTATTATTGCTTCTGCCCCCTTTCCCTTCTCTTCTCCTTCTAGGACACCAATGATACGTACATTATTGTACTTTGTTTCATCCTTGAGTTCCCGGAGACGTTACTCATATTTTTTCATTCTTTTCTCCATCTGCTCCTTTGCGTGCAGGTGTTCAGGTGTTTTGTTCTCCAGTTCCTGAGTGTTTTCTTCTGCCTCTTGAGATCTGCTGTTGTATGTTTCCATTGTGTCTTTCATCTCTTGTGTTGTGCCTTTCATTTCCATAGATTCTACTAGTAGGTTTTTTGAACTTTTGATTTCTGCCGTATACATGTCCAGTGCTTCCTTTACAGCCTCTATCTCTTTTGCAATATCTTCTCTAAACTTTTTGAATTGATTTAGCATTAGTTGTTTAAATTCCTGTATCTCAGTTGAAGTGTACGTTTGTTCCTTTGACTGGGCCATAACTTTGTTTTTCTTAGTGTAGGTTGTAATTTTCTGTTGTCTAGGCATGGTTTCCTTGGTTATCCAAATCAGGTTTTCCCAGACCAGAACAGGCTCAGGTCCCAGAGGGAAGAAATATTCAGTAGCTGGTTTCCCTGAGGATGTGTCTTAGAAAATTGCTCCACCCTTTGATGCCTCGGGTCACTGTGCTTTTCTGCCCGGCAGGCGACGCCTGTTAGCCTATAATTCTTGACTGGTGTGAGGAGGTGTGGCCGTGTTCCCGCAGGCTCTGGGGTCTGGTTCTGAATGGAAAGGGCCCCACCCCTTTCCTCCTAGAGAAGACAGACCCCTCAGGTGGAGGTCATCAGCATTTCAATGGTTTCGCTCTCTGCTTGTGGTGTCTCCACCCTTCGCAGAGTCACAGCCCTGGAAACTGAAAATGACTGGGGCTTTCTCCACTGAGCCAAAAAAGAAACAGATAGTTCCCTTCAGACTCAGTCCAAGGCGACCCTCCGGCTCTCCCAGGTCAGTCATCACCCAAAGCTTCTGTCTGTTTTTTGGGGCTGCGTACCTGTAGTGAGCAGTTCACACTCGCTACTTAAAACCCCAGTTGGAGCTCAGCTGAGCTGCATTCGCTTGCAGGGAGAGAGCTTCTCTGTGGCACCACGAGGCTTTGCAGCTCGGGCTATGGGGGAGGGGGTCTCCCGACCTGGTTCCGTAGGTTTTACTTACAGATTTTATGCTGTGTTCTCGGGCATTCCTCCCAATTCAGGTTGGTGTATGATGAATGGATGGTCTCGTTTGTCCCCCTGCAGTTATTCTGGATTATTTACTAGTTGTTTCTGGTTTTTTTTGTAGTTGTTCCAGGGGGACTACTTAGCTTCCACTCCTGTCTATGCCGCCATCTTGCCCCCTAGTCCCTTTGGGTTTTGATTTCTATAAATTACCTCCATATCATTGGCCTACTGGTCCATTGAGCTTGCTCCTTTTCTCTAATTCAGTTTTAGGAGTTCCTTGACAATGTTAGATATTTGCTCCTTGTCGGTTTTAGACATCGCACCTAGCTTCTTCCATTCTGTTTTCTGCTCATTGATGTTGTTCATCATTTTGTTCATTGAACAGATACCCTTAATTTCTGTGTAATGAAATTACTCAAAATTGTTTTGCCTTATGGTTTATGCTTTTGCACTTTTGCTTAAGAAGTTATCCGTTTCTAATTCATAAAGATGTCCTTGTACATTTTTATTTAAGTTTATGGTTTAACATTTCACATTTGTTCATCAATCTTTGTATGTCTATTAGGTAAGTATCCAGTTTTATATTTCTCCATTATTGTTGATATTTGCCAGCCATCACCTATTTAGCAGCTTTCTTTTTCCCATTGATCTGTGGAACCATCTTTATTGTATATTAAGTTTCTATATCTGACTCTATTGTGTGTTAAGTTTCTATGTATTCACGGGCCTGTCTCCAAAGCAGTTTCTTCTGTCCACTGACCAATTGTCTTATTCTTGCATCGAGACCTTACAGTGTGTTTTTTTTTTAGTATGGCTTTGTAGCATACCTTCATATTTGGTAGAATAAATCCCCTATATTTATTCTTCTTTTTAAAGTTGACATGGCTATTCATTGATCTCTATTCATTCACAAAACTTTTACAGTGTTTATTGCTTTCCTCAAAAAATCCAAATGGAATTTTGACTGGAATTCTATTGAATGGACATGTTACTTTTGGAAGAATTTTTAATATTAAGTTATCCCATCCAAAAGCAAGGTATGTCTTTCCATTCATTCAGAAGATCCTAGAAATTTATCTCATGGAGTTCTTATATATTTTTCTATAAATTAATTCATAGCTACTTTATGACTATAGTTGCTATTGTGAATGGTATTTTGTTATTTGGTACATTTTATCATTGGCTATTGCTGGTGTTGAGAATTAAAATTGATTTTCATAGTTTGACTTTTACATTTGGCAACATGCTGAACTCTCTTAATAGCTTTAATATTTGTTGTTTCCTTACCCCTCACATTATACCAATTAACAACACATTTCCAACTTGACCTAAATATCTCTAGAATCTTTCTCTTATTCTATGCCAACATCTTTACCTGAATCCCTTTATCTCATTCCTGCTCATGTTCTCCAGGCCTTTGATTCATCATTTTTTTTTCTTCTGTATATTCAAACTCTCCTACTATATTGGCTCCTCTAAATATGTCAAAGTACAACCCATCCTTAAACCCCCTTTCCTGTACCTCTAGTTACCATGCTATCTTGAGCCTTCCTTTCATATCCAAATATTCCAAACAATAACTATACCATTATCATTTCCACTTCCTCAACCCATTGAACTTGGGCGTGACTCCACCCTGCTGTTCTGAAACAGCTTTCACCATGTTCATCAGTGACCTACAAATGGTCAAATTCTTTGGAAGCCTTTCATTCCCTATCTTACTAGACCTCTGTGCTGCATTTCTTAATGGTAATGATTCCCTCTAAGTCTCTTCTCCTTTGGATTCAGTGTCATTAGTCATCCTTGGTTTCCCTTGTCATCCTCTCTTCATGATCTTCGCTTCCTCTGACTGTGCTATTTTAATGTTTGTATTAGCTAGGGTTCCCTCCTTAGCCTATTTTTTTCCTTTTCATTCTGAAAGTTGTATCTTGGAAATCTTAGCTATTCCCACAGTTTTGATCCCCTCTAATTTCCTGATGCCTTACATATCTAGATCTCTAACCTTGGTCCCTCCTTCAAGTTTCAGACTTGTGTATACTCAACTGCATGCTGGCTCTCTCCCTTGCATGGGCCACAGTTACCACAAGCTCAGTGAATCAGAAAAATACAACTCATTATCACCAGTACAACAAACCTGCTCCTATGCTCTCTACTTCAAGGCATGGCATCACTGTCACTCATCACCCATTCTGGTTGACAGCCCTCATTCTTCCCTCACCCTGCTACTCAACATCCCATTGTCCTGCTGCTCTTATTTCTTGATTCCACACCTTCCTCTCTAAATCTAGAAAGGCTGCCCTCATTGAGGCCCTGACCATCTATTGTCTGGACCACAAACACATCCTAACCAACCTCCCCGACTCCAATCCACCCTTAATGTTGCTCACCAGATGAGACATTCTAAGAAGAAAACGTGGCTGTGTGGCTCCCTGCTTAGTCACTTAAATGGCTCCACAGAACCAGCAGGAAAAGTCCCAAGTTATAGCTCTCTTGATCTGGCCCCTGCCTACCTCTCTAGCTTCAGCTTTGGGCTTCTCCTTGCCTTGTGTTTACACTTCAAAAACACCAAATTGTTGGTATTTTCTCCACAAGCATCCACATGCTGGAGCATTTTCTCCACACCCTGATTTTCACTTCCTTGTCTTTGTTCTCCAGTGGGAAACACCCTCCTGCTTTTCCTTTGCCTGTCAATATTTGATGATCTCTGAGAAACTTCCTCTAACCAACCCCTCCCTCAGCTGGCTCCAGGGTCCTCTTCGGCCTGCCACTCTTCCTTGATTTACCGCAATCACTAACTTACAATCTTGTAAATGGATACAATGGCAAATTTTATGTTATAGATATGTTACCACAATAACAGATCTGTAACATATGTTATATAACATATATTATACAGCTTCAATAGTAATTATGGTGTATACATCTGTAGGTAAAAACCAACTGAATCCCTGCAAGTACTACCTTAGTTCTGGTTTTATTTCTGAATCTCATTACTTTATGGTTTCCTAATTACTCCCCCCATCTCCAGTTTCAGTTTTCACTCCCAACTTCTACCCCCAAGACACACAAAATTGATTCACACTGCAGTAATCCTTCCTTCTTTCCTTCCTTCCTTCTTTCCTTCCTTCTTTCCTTCCTTCTTTCCTTCCTTCTTCCTTCTTTCCTTCCTTCCTTCCTTCTTCCTTCCTTCCTTCCTTCCTTCTCTCCCTCCCTCCTTCTTTCTTCTTCCTTTTATGTTTTTCTGTTTTTTGTGTATTAGTTTATTATTGCTTTTTTATGGCATGTAAAAAAGAAGACAGAATGTATAATGAATCTCCATGTACCCATGCCTCAGCTTCGACAATTATCAACTCATTGACAATCTTGTTTCATCTCTACCTCCATCTACTTTCTCCATCTCCTTTATTGTTTTGAAGCAGATCCCATATATTGTATCATCTCATCCATAAATATTTCAGAATATATTTCTAAAAGGCAAAGACTCTTTTGTTTTAAATAAGCCATGATAAAGGGTGGCCTTTCTAAGATAAAGGGTTCCTATTGTTACTCTTTTGCTAAAAAGATATAATGTCTCTGCAGTATAAAGAGCAATCTGATTGGTTGGACCTTGATTTTTTTTTTGAATCTGAAGTGGCCCTGTTTATCTCTCTGACCTCTGTTGGGAAAATACAATTAAAAACAAAATCTTCTCCCAACCCAGAAAAGTAGGTAGAGGAGGAAGAACAACAGATTTATTACTGAATAAGCATAAAACCAGAATGTGATGCATCACAGGCAATCAGCAAAGAGATTGCAAAGACAGAAAGAGAGCTCACCCTTTATGTTGCTAAGTGAATACGACCCATTTTCTACACATTACACACATTCTCAAGATATTCAGAGGTGGGTTTGCAATTTGGAGCCAGGAACCTCTTGAAAGTTAAGCTAATCTCTTCCCAGGAAACTGGGAAATCGGGGCTATGTCTTCCTTGATTACTCCAAGAAATGGCTTCTTTCCTTGAGCAGACATTCTTGAATAATGAAATTTGTAAGAGGTCCATCTGACTAGTGTGTACATTTTGAAGGGGACAGGGAAAAAACTTACAAGTTCTCTAAAGTAAATGAAGAGAGAGATGGGAGGGAGGAGGGAGTCTCTTATGTTCAACAGGGAGAACTAAGCCCTTTATTATTATTTTAAATGCGCATTCAACATTATAACCCATTGTCCAACATCCTCCCTGTTCACACTGTGTCCCAGCTGTGCCAAACTCCTGGGTTAAACCATAAGAAATGGCCTTTTTTTGTAGATCAAAAACAGTCAATCATTAGCAACTTCATATGGTTTAACCTGATGTAATCTATACCAGGCTCTCTTTTCTTCGCAACCTTGCTTCTCTGGTCTCACACTGATTTGTGGATTTATTGCATAATAATGTAATTGTTTGCCTGCCCATCTCTTCACCTAGTGGGTAAATCCCTTGAAGACAGGGATGGGGGCTTTCCTTTGTGTGTTTCCAGATTTCTGGCACAAAGTCAACGCTCGATTCATTTTGTAAGGCCAAGGGTTCCATCTACTCCAGTCAACCGCAGGTGTTTTTCTACAGGCAATGTCTGAAGTTAATCATTCTAAGACTGTTCATCCAGGTGCCCAAGCCCTTTTATCACTATTCAAAGTATCAACCAGGAAGTAACAAATTAAGCTGCAGCACAACAAAGGCATTTATTTGGATTCCTAGAATTGCAATTCAGGGAGCATAGATTCAGGTAGCAGCCCAAATTGTGTCCCACCTTGGCATTTCCAGGCAAAGGTTTTTAAAGGAAAAGAAGATTAGACAAGTTGTTTGTGGTTGTTGGATATTTGGGGTGCTCCAAATGTCCTTCAGGTTAACAGTTTATGGAGTTCTGTGTCTCGTAGTTGGTTTGTGGCATTCAGATGTCCTTGGGGTTTTGAGGAACATTGTTGCTTAAGGCTTGCATACTGTGACAGTTTGTGATCTCTGGCTGAGACCTGCATAAGAGTCACTTCCAGAGTGACCTCCTGACTCCATCTGAAGCCTCTTAGCCTTAATAACTCTATTTTGTTTTACTTATTTTAACAAAAGTGCATGAAAGGGCCCCAAAACCACTGAACTGGGACATAACAGTCTATTCAATAAATGAGGCTGGGAGAGCTGGATAGCCATATCCAGAAGAATGAGAAAGGACCCCTACCTTGCACCCTACACAAAAATTAACTCAAAATGGATCAAAGACCTCAATATAAGAGAGCACCATAAAACTCCTAGAAAATAATGTAGGGAAATATCTTCAAGACCTTGTATTAGGAAGTCACTTCTTAGACCTTACACCCAGAGCACAAAAAAAAACAGAAGAAAAAATAGATAAATGGGAACTCCTCAAAATTAAAAGCTTCTGTACCTCAAAGGAATTTGTCAAAAAAGGTGAAGAGGCAGCCAACTCAACGGGAAAAAATATTTGGAAACCATGTATCTGACAAAAGACTGATATCTTGCATGTATAAAGAAATCCTACAACTCAATGACAATAGTACAGACAGCCCAGTTATAAAATGGCAAAAGATATGAAAAGGCAGTTCTCTGAAGAGGAAATACAAATGGCCAAGAAACACATGAAAAAATGTTCAGCTTCACTAGCTATTAGAGAGACGCAAATTAAGACCACAATGAGATACCATCTCACACCGATTAGAATGGCTGCCATTAAACAAACAGGAAACTACAAATGCTGGAGGGGATGTTGGAGAAATTGGAACTCTTATTCATTGTTGGTGGGACTGTATAATGGTTCAGCCACTCTGGAAGTCAGTCTGGCAGTTCCTTAGAAAACTAGATATAGAGTTACCATTCGATCCAGCGATTGCACTTCTCGGTATATACCCAGAAGGTCGGAAAGCAGTGACACGAACAGATATCTGCACAACAATGTTCATAGCAGCATTATTCACAATTGCCAAGAGATGGAAACAATCCAAATTTCCTTCAACAGATGAGTAGATAAAATGTGATATATACATGTGATGGAATACTACAAGGCAGGAAGAAGGAACGAGGTTGTGAAACATATGACAACATGGATGAACCTTGAAGACATAATGCTGAGCGAAATAAGCCAGGCACAAAAAGAGAAATATTATATGCTACCACTAATGTGAACTCTGTGAAAAATGTAAAACAAATGGTTTATAATGTAGAATGTAGGGGACCTAGAGATAGACAGCAACTAGTGAAGGGGGAACGATAATCTAACAAGAACAGATAAGTTATGGAGGGTAAACTTATGGTTATGAGAATGCTCAGGAACAACTGTGGTTTGTTAATTTTGGGGGGGGGAGTATCGTAGGAACAAGTTGGCAGCAATGTAGTTATTTTAGGTTGTTTTTCTTGTTCCTTTGTTTGGTTATAGTTTGTTTATTTTCTTGGGGTAGGCTAGGAACATGTTGGAAGCAATGTAGTTATTCTAGGTTATTTGTTTTTCTTATTCCTTTGTTTTGGTTTTGTTTGAAATGCAGTTTGTTTATTGTTTGTTTTTAATTTTTGATACAGTTAAAAAAACAATGAATAAGTGTTAAAAAAAGTAAATAAGCAAATGAACAATGGGGGGAGGAGGGGAATGGAATGTTTTGGATGTTCTTTTTTATTTTAATTTTTATTTTCTTTTCTGGAGAAATGAAAGTGTTCAAAGATTGATTGTGGTGATGAATGGACAACTATAATGATCATACCATGAACAACTGATTGTATACTTTGGAGGAGTGTATGTTATGTGAACCCATCTCAATAAAGTTGCATTTAAAAAAGTGCATGAGGGTGTAATATATCGTTACATATGCATTGTTTTGTTTTGTTTTGTTTCCAGAATGAAACCTACTAATAAGGGATCTTGGGAGATGTTGCTTTTTTTCTCCAGTGTTGTGTCAATTGGCCAAGCAGCGACAATACATTCCTTAAATCTAGTATCTCCATTTACTGGATTAGACTAGATTAGGAAAAGTAAAGTCCAGTTTAGCCAAGAAGGGCAATAATTCTCCTGGTATTCATTTACTAATTTATGGGGGGGGAAATCCAATTTATACTTAAATTCCTCTCATTTGAAAAAGTATTTTTAAACAGAGTTTTCAGTCATGCAAAATGTGCCCTCTCTTAGTTTATCCATTTGTTTTGGCAAACAGCGCTAAAATATAGAGGCTTAGAATAACCTGTTTATTTGGATTTAATAGGTTGGGAATTCAGGAAGGGCTTAGCTGTTTAGGTGGTGGGTGACCACGGTTAGAGTCCACTTCCAAGATGGTGTCTTCACACACATGTCATTGGGCTTTTTCTCCATCTGGTCTCATCCTTCGGGGCCTCTCCCCGTGGTTTGGGATTATCTCAGCATGTTGGGCTCAGGGTGGTCGCAGTTCTTAACACAGCAGCTGGCTTCCGAGAGAGAGAAAGCAGACACTGCCGGGCCTCTTAAAGGCTTGAATCTTGAATCTAAAATGGAGACAGCATAATTTTTGCTGTATTCTGTGGGTAAAGCAGTCCCAGCCCAACCTAGATCCAAGGGAGTGGAGAAGGAGACTCTGCCTCTAGATGAGAGTGTGACAACAAATGTGTGTCCTTTTAATTTGACACCTCTGTCCATTTACTGTTTGGACATGTGATGCCTGAATAACATTCTAGAGCCACTGGTGAGTCAGTTTTGACGCCCTGATGAGCTGTGTAATTACCTTATCATAAGTGAGTTCACACAAACACCAAGCATTTTGAAAAGAGTAACTAATGAAAATTCTATCACCTTTTATTTGGTGGTTTAAATTGCCCATGCTTTTATCTAGCAAAAACGATTTTTTTTTCCTCTTCTGGTACACCAAAACATTCACTGAAAGAAGGCTAGCAAATGACTATTTAAGCAGAGGTGTTGACTTAAGAATCAGTGTGATGAAATCTTGCCAAGAGCAAAATTTAAGGGAAGCCAGGTTCTTCTTGGGCCACATTTCATATATATATAGAGAGAACATATTTTTTTAACCCAGGGATACCATGGGATGCTACAATAAGTCTGTTTCAACCATGAGTTATCTCAGTACGTACCTTGGGGCTACAGGTAAGGCTTAAGGGTGTTTGATATCACATAGACTCAAGATTAAAGAGACTGTAATTTCAATCTTTTTACATCTCTCAGTGAAAGCAAAGACCATGTGAAGCTAAGACAAGACCCTGTGTATGTGACAATGAGGGAGACTCACCATGGCTGCCTGCTGCTCTGATATTTAACATTTGGAATATTATCAAATATTAAAAAATTTTTTTCTATTCCTAATTATACTTTGACAACTGCCATCTCACTGCAGGTTTGTTCCTTCCATTTTGTCAATGTGATTACAACAGCATACCTCCGTTTCAGGGGCTATAATCCACAGAGAGGGTAGAATAAGGGCTGGAACTTTCAACCCCCATTTATATACATATAGAGTTTGTTGCTTTTGCTTTGTTTTGTTTATATTGTTAGTACACTAAGTCTTTTAATAAATTGGCATCTATTTCTAATACAGAGGAAAAAGCAGGATAATTTTTTCTATCATTTAATTTTTTCACCATATTCTTTTTTTTATTAGAGACTTTTTATTTGTATAGGCCAACACTATAGCCACACAGAAATCTTAATGTAGAGTCATTTATTATCACGTGATTACCATTGACTATACCATGTAGATATATATTATAATTTTATGCATAATTCCTGGAAACAAATTGGGTTATACCCATCAGAAAGGTTGAGCTTGCCAGCTACCTGCAAGTTTACTAAATACCTGTTATGCAAATCTACTGTCGTATCAGGAAAGGGTTAATATTTCTCAGCAGCATTCCCATTGCCAAAATTTGAAGTAATTATCACAACGTAAGTATCACACAGACAAGGTGTCTGCATGTGACATGACTGAACAGTTTGCTGACCTTTGGTGTAGGTAACACCATATTCTTATTTAATTTAGTGGGTGTCATGACGTTCAAAGTGAACACATTAAACCAAGTTTAGGCTGAACCAAATTTTATTTCATTTTGTAGTTTTTACAAAGTTTTCCCAAAGTGTGATGGGAATGCCAATTGATAAAACACTTGAAATTAAAGTATCTGAAGGAGATTTTGGCCCAAAGATGTGAGAAAATCATATCAAAAGATGCAGAAAACTTTTAAGAGCAAAATCTGTAGTTTAGGAAAAACAATAACCTGACAAAATCCTGTGAGTGTTTCTGTAAACTTCAAAATTTTCTAGGGTTTTTGCTTGTTTGGCACAGCAGTTAAATCTTGAATTGAAAGTTCATGGAACTAAAAAATAATTTCATGTCTTTCAATTACTTTCCCCAATATTCTACAAGAGTTTCGCCTTTCAAACCCTATTGTGTTGCATGGTGTGGAAGTGTTGGCGTCTAGCAGTGATCCAGGAAGAAAGGAATTGAGGAAGAAAAGCAGTAGAAGCAATAATTGAAAAAGAAGCAAAAGATAACTTATCAGGGCAACAAAACAACCATGCAGAGTGCCCGAGGAACGTCTTTTTATAATATACACACTTAAGGCGTTCACAGGAGCATCCAGCTATGCAAGCCGTTAAGGTTCATTAAGTCTGATCCTTGACAAAACCATGTCACAGTGAGGTTTGTGAAGCAAGGGCCCTAAAAGGGAAAAGGTAGAATCTAGCTGGCGTGGAAGGCAAAAAGCTTCGGGGGGTGGGGGTGGGAATTAAGAGGAGGAATCTGGCTCGGCTACCCAAGACTCAGTCCACAATCTTGGCCCTCTCCAATTACTTAATGAGATATACCAAATCCTGCCATTTTATGACTTTTACCATGTTATTTGCCATGTTATCCAGATAGGGCTAATTCCCATTCCTGGGAAATAATATCTTATGTGGATGACTGGTCATTTTCAGTCAGCACAATAAATGGAACACCCACTAGGAAAATTGAATTATCTTAGGGGGATACTCAGCTCTCTTTATTGAACACTTGTACTCAGAGGCTTCTCTGTTATTGTACTTTAAAGGCTGGTGCTATGACACATGTCAATGCCACTGTGCTAGAAGCAAAGTGAGTTAATTGTGCCTACCTCCAGCACATGCCATTTGCTACCCTTGGTGTAGCTTCGCTGTAGATTTGTGAACAAAGATTTTGACAAGCTGCCCTTTTTATTGTGGTAAAACATAGAAAACATAAAATTTGCCATTTAAAGCCATTTTTAAGAGAATGAACTCAGTGGCATTAATTACATTCACAATGTCGTGCAACCAGCACCACTATCTATTTCCAGAATTCTTCATCACCCTAAAAAACTCTGTGTCCGTTAAGCAAAAACTCCCCATGCCATCCCCACCTCAGTCCCTGGTAGCCATTAATTTACTTTCTGCCTCTGTGGATTTGCCAATTCTAGATATTTTGTGGAAGTGGAATCATAAAATATTTGTCCGTTTGTCTCTGGCTTATTTCACTTAGTGTGATGTTGTCAAGGTTCACCCACGTTGTTGCATGTATCAGAACTTCATTCCCTTTTATGGCTGAGTAATATTCCATTGTATGGAAATACCACGTTTATCCAGTCGTCAGTTGATAGACACTTGGGCTGCCTCCCGCCTTTGACTATTGTGAATAACATTGACATTGGCATCCAAGTCTGTTTGAGTTCCTGGTTTCAGTTCTTTCTTTCTTTTTTTTTTTTATCTTCATTTTATTGAGATATATTCACATACCACGCAGTCATACAAAACAAATCGTACATTCGATTGTTCACAATACCATTACATAGTTGTACATTCATCACCTAAATCAATCCCTGACACCTTCATTAGCACACACACAAAAATAATAAGAATAATAGTTAAAATGAAAAAGAGCAATTGAAGTAAAAAAGAACACTGAGTACCTTTGTCTGTTTGTTTGTTTCCTTCCCCTATTTTTCTACTCATCCATCCATAAACTAGACAAAGTGGAGTGTGGTCCTTATGGTTTTCCCAATCCCATTGTCACCCCTCATAAGCTACATTTTTATACAATTGGCTTCGAGATTCATGGGTTCTGGGTTGTACTTTGATAGTTTCAGGTATCCACCACCAGCTACCCCAATTCTTTAGAACCTAAAAAGGGTTGTCTAAATTGTGCGTAAGAGTGCCCACCAGAGTGACCTCTCGGCTCCTTTTGGAATCTCTCTACTACTGAAGCTTATTTCATTTCCTTTCACATCCCCCTTTTGGTCAAGAAGATGTTCTCCGTCCCACAATGCCAGGTCTACATTCCTCCCCGGGAGTCATATTCCACGTTGCCAGGGAGATTCACTCCCCTGGGTGTCTGATCCCACGTAGGGGGGAGGGCAGTGATTTCACCTTTCAAGTTGGCTTAGCCAGAGAGAGAGGGCCACATCTGAGCAACAAAGAGGCATTCGGGAGGAGGCTCTCAGGCACAATTATAGGGAGGCCTAGCCTCTCCTTTGCAGCAACCGTCTTCCCAAGGGTAAAACCTATAGTAGAGGGCTCAACCCATCAAACCACCAATCCCCTATGTCTGTGGTCATGTTAGCAACCATCGAGGTGGGGTAGGCCAATACCCCTGCATTCTCCACAGGCTCCTCAAGGGGGCACTACATATTTTTTTCCTTGTTTTTTTTTTTAACTTTTTTTTTCTTTTTTAAATCAACTGTATGAAAAAAAAATTGAAAAAAAAAAAACACAAAAAACAAACATACAATAAAAGAACATTTCAAAGAGACCGTAACAAGGGAATAAGAAAACGACAATTAACCTAAGATAACTGCTTTACTTCCAACCTGTTCCTACTTTACCCCAAGAAAGTTACCTAATATAGCAACATTTCTGTGAACTTGCTCCTACTATATCCATCAGAAATTAACAGACCATAGTCATTCCTGGGCATCCCCAGAACATTAAATAGCCTATCTGTTCTTCTTGGATTACTGTTCCTCCTTCCTTAATTGCTCTCTATTGCTAGTTCCCCTACATTCTACATTATAAACCATTCGTTTTACATTTTTCAAAGTTCACATTAGTGGTAGCATATAATATTTCTCTTTTTGTGCCTGGCTTATTTCGCTCAGCATTATGTCTTCAAGGTTCATCCATGTTGTCATATGTTTCACGAGGTCATTCCTTCTTACTGCCGTGTAGTATTCCATCGTGTGTATATACCACATTTTATTTATCCACTCATCTGTTGAAGGACATCTGGGTTGTTTCCATCTCTTGGCAATTGTGAATAATGCTGCTTTGAACATTGGCGTGCAAATATCTGTTCGTGTCACTGCTTTCTGATCTTCTGGGTATATAACGAGAAGTGCAATCGCTGGATCGGATGGTAACTCTTTATCTAGTTTTCTAAGGAACTGCCAGACTAGCTTCCAGAGTGGCTGAACCGTTATACAGTCCCACCAACAATGAATAAGGGTTCCAATTTCTCCAACATCCCCTCCAGCATTTGTAGTTTCCTGTTTGTTTAATGGCAGCCATTCTAACCGGTGTGAGATGGTATCTCATTGTGGTCTTTTTTGCATCTCTCTAATAGCTAGTGAAGCTGAACATTTTTTCATGTGTTTCTTGGCCATTTGTATTTCCTTTTCAGAGAAATGTCTTTTCATATCTTTTGCCCATTTTATAATTGGGCTGTCTGTACAATTGTCATTGAGTTGTAGGATTTCTTTATATATGCAAGATATCAGTCTTTTGTCAGATACATGGTTTCCAAAAACTTCTTCCCATTGAGTTGGCTGCCTCTTTACCTTTTTGAGAAATTCCTTTGAGGTGCAGAAACTTCTAAGCTTGAGGAGTTCCCATTTATCTATTTTTTCTTTTGTTGCTTGTGCTTTGGGTGTAAAGTCTAGGAAGTGGCCGCCTAATACAAGGTCTTGAAGATGTTTTCCTACATTATCTTCTAGGAGTTTTATGGTACTTTCTTTTATATTGAGATCTTTCATACATTTTGAGTTAATTTTTGTGTAGGGTGTGAGGTAGGGGTCCTCTTTCATTCTTTTGGATATGGATATCCAACTCTCCCAGCCCCATTTGTTGAATAGACCATTATGACCTAGTTCAGTGACTTTGGGGGCCTTGTCAAAGATCAGTCAGCCATACATCTGAGGGTCTATCTCTGAATTCTCAATTCGATTCCATTGATCTATATGTCTATCTTTGTGCCAGTACCATGCTATTTTGACAACTGTGGCTTTATAAAAAGCTTCAAAGTCAGGGAGTGTAAGTCCTCCCACTTCGTTTTTCTTTTTTAGAGTGTCTTTAGCAATCCAAGGCATCTTCCCTTTCCAAATAAATTTGATAACTACCTTTTCCAGGTCTGCAAAGTAGGTTGTTGGAATTTTGATTGGGATTGCATTGAATCTATAGATGAGTTTGGGTAGAATTGACATCTTAGTGACATTTAGCCTTCCTATCCATGAACATGGAATATTTTTCCATCTTTTAAGGTCCCCTTCTATTTCTTTTAGTAGAGTTACGTAGTTTTCTTTGTATAGGTCTTTTACATCTTTGGTTAAGTTTATTCCTAGGTACTTGATTTTTTTAGTTGCTATTGAAAATGGTATCTTTTTCTTGAGTGTCTCTTCAGTTTGTTCATTTCTAGCATATAGAAACATTACTGACTTATGTGCATTAATCTTGTATCCCGCTACTTTGCTAAATTTGTTTATTAGCTCTAGTAGCTTTATCGTCGATTTCTCAGGGTTTTCCAGATATAAGATCATATCATCTGCAAACAATGACAGTTTTACTTCTTCTTTTCCAATTTGGATGCCTTTTACTTCTTTGTCTTGCCCGATTGCCCTGCCTAGCACTTCCAGCACAATGTTGAATAACAGTGGTGACAGCGGACATCCTTGTCTTGTTCCTGATCTTAGAGGGAAGGCTTTCAGTCTCTCACCATTGAGTACTATGCTGGCTGTGGGTTTTTCATATATGCTCTTTATCATGTTGAGAAAGTTTCCTTCAATTCCTACCTTTTGAAGTGTTTGATTTTATCAAAAACGGATGTTGGATTTTGTCAAATGCTTTTCAGCATCTATTGTGATGATCATTTGATTTTTCCCTTTTGAATTTTTAATGTGTTGTAATACATTGATTGATTTTCTTGTGTTGAACCATCCTTGCATGCCTGGAATGAACCCCACTTGGTCATGGTGTATGATTTTTTTAATGTGTCTTTGGATTCGATTTGCAAGTATTTTGTTGAGGATTTTTGCATCTATATTCATTAGGGAGATTGGCCGGTAGTTTTCCTTTTTTGTAGCATCTTTGCCTGGTTTTGGTATTAGATTGATGTTAGCTTCATAAAATGAGTTAGGTAGTGTTCCATTTTTTTCAATGTTTTGAAAGAGTTTGAGTAAGATTGGTGTCAGTTCTTTCTGGAAAGTTTGGTAGAATTCCCCTGTGAAGCCATCTGGCCCTGGGCATTTATTTGTGGGAAGATTTTTGATGACTGATTGGATCTCTTTGCTTGTGATGGGTTGGTTGAGGTCTTCTATTTCTTCTCTGGTCAGTCTAGGTTGTTCATATGTTTCCAGGAAATTGTCCATTTCTTCTACATTATCCAGTTTGTTGCCATACAGTTGTTCATAATATCCTCTTATAATTTTTTTAATTTCTTCAGGATCTGCAGTTATGCCACCTTTTTCATTCATTATTTTGTTTATATGGGTCTTCTCTCTTTTTGATTTTGTCAGTCTAGCTAGGGGCTTGTCAATCTTGTTGATCTTCTCAAAGAACCAACTTTTCTTTTTTCTTTTTTTTATCCTCTCTATTGTTTTTTTGTTCTCTATGTCATTTATTTCTGCTTTAATCCTTGTTATTTCTTTTCTTCTACTTGGTTTAGGATTGGTTTGCTGTTCATTTTCTAGCTCCTTCAGTTGATCCGTTGGTTCTTTGATTTTGGCTCTTCCTTCCTTTTTAATATATGCGTTAAGTGCTATAAATTTCCCCCTCAGCACTGCTTTTGCTGCATCCCATAGGTTTTGGTATGTTGTGTTCTCATTTTCTTTCGTCTCTCTATATTTAGCAATTTCTCTTGCTATTTCTTCTTTAACCCACTGATTGTTTAGGAGTGTGTTGTTTAACCTCCAGGTATATGTGAATTTTCTAAGTCTCTGATGGTTATTGACTTCTAATTGTATTCCATTGTGGTCAGAGAATGTGCTTTGAATAATGTCCATTTTTTTAAATTTACTGAGGCTTGTTTTATGTCCCAGCATATGATCTATTCTGGAGAAAGTTCCGTGAGCACTAGAAAAGTATGTGTATCCTGGTGATTTGGGATGTAATGTTCTGTATATGTCTGTTAAATCTAATTCATTTATCAGATTGTTTAAGTTTTCAAGTTCCTTATTGGTCTTCTGTCTGGTTGATCTATCTATAGGAGAGAGTGATGTGTTGAAGTCTCCCACAGTTATCGTGGAAACATCAATTGCTTCCTTTAGTTTTGCCAGTGTTTCTCTCATGTATTTTGTGGCACCTTGATTGGGTGCATAGACATTTATGATTGTTATTTCTTCTTGTTGAATTGCCCCTTTTATTAGTATGTAGTGGCCTTCTTTGTCTCTCAAAACATCCCTGCATTTAAAGTCTATTTTATCTGAGATTAATATTGCTACACCTGCTTTCTTTTGGCTGTAGCTTGCATGAAATATTTTTTTCCATCCTTTCACTTTCAATTTCTTTGTGTCCCTGTGTCTCAGATGAGTCTCTTGTATGCAACATATTGATGGTTAATTTTTTTTGATCCATTCTGCGAATCTGTATCTTTTAATTGGGGAGTTTAATCCATTTACATTCAACGTTATAACTGTGAAGGCATTTCTTGAATCAGCTATCTTATCCTTTGGTTTATGTTTGTCATATATATTTTTTCCCCTCTCTCTATTAATATCCTTTATTGTACCCATACCAAATCTCTTCAGTACTGAACCTTTCTCCAAGTCTCTCTGTCCTTTCTTTGTTTCTCTGTCTATAGGGCTCCCTTTAGTGTCTCCAGTAGGGCAGGTCTCTTGTTAGCAAATTCTCTCAGCATTTGTTTGTCTGTGAAAAATCTAAGCTCTCCCTCAAATTTGAAGGAGAGCTTTGCTGGATAAAGTACTCTTGGTTGGAAATTTTTCTCACTCAGAATTTTAAATGTATCATGCCACTGCCTTCTCGCCTCCATGGTGGCTGCTGAGTAGTCACTACTTAGTCTTATGCTGTTTCCTTTGTATGTGGTGAATTGCTTTTCTCTTGCTGCTTTCAGAACTTGCTCCTTCTCTTCCGTGTTTGACAGTCTGATCAGAATATGTCTCTGAGTGGGTTTATTTGGATTTATTCTATTTGGAGTTCGCTGAGCATTTATGATTTGTGTATTTATGTTGTTTAGAAGATTTGGGAAGTTTTCCCCAACAATTTCTTTGAATACTCTTCCTAGACTTTTACCCTTTTCTTCCCCTTCTGGAACACCAATGAGTCTTATATTAGGACGTTATATATTATCTATCATATCCCTGAGATCCGTTTCGATTTTTTCAATTTTTTCCCCCATTCTTTCTTTTATGCTTTCATTTTCCATTCTGTCATCTTCCAGGTCACCGGTTCGTTGTTCAACTTCCTCTAGTCTTGTACTATGAGTGTCCAGAATCTTTTTAATTTGGTCAACAGTTTCTTTAATTTCCATAAGATCATCTATGTTTTTATTTAGTCTTGCAGTGTCTTCTTTATGCTCTTCTAGGTTCTTCTTGATATCCTTTGTATCCCGTACTATGGTCTCATTGTTCATCTTTAGTTCTTTGAGTAGCTGCTCTAGGTGCTGTGTCTCTTCTGATCTTTTGATTTGGGTGCTTGCGCTTGGGTTATCCATATCGTCTGGTTTTTTCATATGCTTTATAATTTTCTGTTGTTTTTGGCCTCTTGGCATTTGCTGAACTTGATAGGGTTCTTTTAGGATGTGTAGACCAATTGAAGTCCTTATCTCTAATTTATCAGATCTACAGCTTCGTGGAGTACACTTTCTCTAACTAACCAGCAGGTGGCGTCCACGAGCCACCTGTTCTCCACAAGCCAGTTCTCCCCTGCTTAGCCTTTGTGGTGAGTGGGGGAGTGAGTCTTGTGGGGTCCAATTGGTGTACCAAGCTTGTGTGTGTAGTTGGTGTTGCCCTCCCTGTATATGGGGCGTGTTTCTGGGCAGTCAGGGAGGGGGGGTGGCTCTAACAATCAAATCTCCCTGGTGATCCTGGAGTTTTAAAGCTGCTGCAATAGTCTAATCCTTCAGTTTAGTCCTGCCACAGTTTGTCTCTGCCACTGACCCTCAAGTCCTTGGTATTGGCGTATGGCTCCTGAGACTTGCGAGTGGGTCCCTCTTCCAGGCCGTGCACCCCCTGGTCCTCTGTTGAGGGATGACTGTGCTATGTCACAGGTGAGTGCTGTCCCCCCAGGGTGGTTCTGGGCTGCTGGGCTGTGTAGGGAGGCTCCCAGTCTGCTGAAATGATGGCTGAATGGGGCTTTGTTAATTCACACTGCTCCACCTTCCCAACCCTGGGACAATCAGCTGAGGTTGCAGGGAAGGCTAATGTCCACGCCCAGTTTTGTGGAGTGTGCCTGTTATTTGAAGCACTTCCGTCACACTGGGTTGTGTGGGGCAGCTGCGGGCTATGGGGCTGGCGATGGGCAGGAGTGTTTCCTGTCCACCAGGATGATGGCTGTGAGTGGACACCCCCTTTTTCTTGGGAAGTTGTGGTGTTTAGTGAAGTTTCTCAGCCACTGGATTATTGCCTTTTGTCTCAGAGCTCTCTTAGTTCTGCTCTTGTCTTGACCTGCCCAAATTGCAAGTCTTTGAAGCTTTCTGTATTGGGCTTCTTAGAGTAGTTGTTTTAGAAAAAGAAAAAAGGATTAAAAAAAAGGGGGGGGGCCTCCTCACAGATCTAATGGGTTATTGAAATGCTAAGAGACAAAGCAATTAGGGCCATTAAGGAAAGTTCCACAGGGCAGAGAGATCAGCTTTTCTTCAGGATTTTCATATGAGCCTGAGGGCCTGAGCTCTGCCCTTCCCCTTTCTATGTTCACTAGAACTCCAAAAATCCTCCGCTTTTATTTTGGAGTTTTTCGTGCTGCTTTTTTCTATGTCTGTCTCGTCTCTGCTTTGCTGCCTGCTCTCAGATTCTCTGGTGTCTGGTCTCAGTCTATCTATGGTTGAGGTTTGGATCAGTAGAATGAGTTTCCAATAAGGGCTGCCACTGCAGTTCTCCCTTCTCCTTTCCGCAGCTGACAACCCTCTTCCCACGGGACTGAGCCTGGCAGGGAGGGGCGCGGGTCCCCTGGCCGCAAAAACTTACAGATTTCTCTGATCTCAGCAGTTCCACGTTTTCATGAGTGTTGTATGCAGTATGCCCAAAGTCAGATTGCTCTGTGGTGTCCAGTCCACGCAGTTCCTGGCTTTCTACCTACTTTCTTGGAGGAGTAACTAAAACATATAGCTCACCAGTCCACCATCTTGCCCTGCCTCCCGGTTTCAGTTCTTTTAGGTATATGCTTAGGAATGGAATTGCTTGGTTTTATGTTAATTCCATATTTAAGTTTTCTGCAGTAGCTTTACAATTTTTGATTCCCACCATCCCATCAATGTTTAAGGATTCTGATTTATCCACATCCTTGCTAACACTAGTTATTTTCTGTTGTTTTGTTTAGTTTTTATAATTTTTATTATAGCCATCCTAATAGGTGTAAGTGGTATCTCATTGTGTTTTCAATCTGCATTTCCCTAATGACTAATGATTTTGAGTGTCTTTTCATGTGCTTATTGGCAGTTTGTATTCCTTCTTTGGAAAAATGTCTATTCAAGTCTGTTGCCCATTTTTCAATAGGGTTGTTTGTCTTCTTATTGAGTCTGACTGTCTTTTGATACCCGATCTGTTTATCTGTAGAGAAGTGCCTAATCTCGTCTTTTACTAGTTTCTCTGTTTTATATGCTGTTTTTAAACCTCTCAGTGTGGTTCTAGCTGTCAGTAAGGACTATGACTGGCCCACTTGCTATTTCACTAATTCATTTTATTTATTTATTATATACTTACCATATGCTGGGTGCTGTTCTACATGCTTTACAAATATTCACTCACTCAGTCCTTAAAAGGGCCCTCCAAGGTAGGTACTATCATTGGCTCCTTTTTACAGATGAAGAAATCAAAGGACAGAGAAGTTAAGAATTTGTTCAAGTCACACCACTAGTAAGTGATAGGGCCAGGCTTTCTTTTTTTTAAATGCAATTTTATTGAGATATATTCACATACCATACAATCATCCAAAGTGTACAGTTTTCACAGTATCATCATACAGTTGTGCTTTTATCACCACAATCAATATTTGAATCTTTTCATTTCTCTAAAATATAAAAATACGAATAAGAATAAAAACAAAAATAAACATAAAAAAGAACACCCAAAACATCCCATATCCGTCCTCCCCCATTACTGTTCATTTACTTTTTGTCCCCATTTTTCTATTCATCTGTCCATACACTGGATAATGGGAGTGTGAGCCACAAGGTTTTCACAATTGCATAGTCACACCGTATAAGCTATGCAGTAATACAGTTGTCTTCAGGAATCAAGGATACTGGATTGAAGTTCAACAGTTTCAGGTATTTCCTTCTAGCTATTATAATAAACTAAAAACTAAAAAGGGATATCTATATAGCGCATAAGAATAACCTCCAGAATGACCTCTCGACTCCATTTGAAATCTCTCAGCCACTGAAACTTTTTGTTTCATTTCTCTTCCCCCTTTTGGTCCAGAAGGCTTTCTCAATTCCATGATGCTGGGTCCAGACTCATCCCTGGGAGTCATGTCCCATGTTGCCAGGGAGATTTACACCCCTGGGAGTCATGTCCCATATAGCAGGGAAAGCAGCAGTTTCACCTGTTGAGTTGGCTTAGAGAGAGAGGCCACATCTGAGCAACAGAAGAAGTTTTTTGGGTGTGACTCTTAGTCACAGTTATAAGTAGGCTTAGCCTCTCCTTTGCAGTAACAAACTTAATAAGGGCAACCCCCAGGATTGAGGGCCCAGCCTACTAAACTTGTAGTCCCCAATGTTGTGAGAATATCAGTAATTCCCAAGGTGGAGAAATTTAATATTTCCACATTTTTCCAGGGCCAGGCTTTCAACCTAAGAAGTCTAGTTCCAGATTCCAACTCTAACCACTATTGCCACTTGTCCCTTCATTCCTTGACTCTCTTTCACTACCACACTTGTTTGAGACATTCTGCTCTTCATGATGCTGTGGTTAATTTATTATATGCGCTAGAGCAATTTCATTAGTATGTTGGTGCTTGGCTTCTGGCCACACTGGGGGTGGGGAGGTGGCATGAGATTGTAGCGAGGCAGGTGCACATTAAACTCTAAGTCCTGGAAGAGCCATGATGACCATGGAGTCATCAGAGCAGGTTGTATTCCATAGATTTTCCTTCAATGTGCAGTAAGATTCCTGGATTCAAATCCTGGTGTCATCACTTACCAACTCTGACCCTGCTTGCCCTTGTTGCTTATCTCTTTGTTTCACAGAATCCTCATCTACACAGTGGAAATTAATAACAGTGCCTACCTCCTGAGGTCATTGTGGGGATGAAAGGAGACAACACATCTAAACTGCAGAGACAACACATCTAAGCTGTCTAGAACACACCTGGCACATATAGTAATTGCTCAGGATTTTTTATGATTATTTTGATTGCTTTATCAATTTTAAGCATGACTTGTCATGTTGAGACCCAAGCATCAGAGAATAGGTTGTGTTTATTTTTCCGCTGAGGCAACTCTTAGGCCAAATTTTCTTTATGAAAAGTTGGCATCTGATGTTGGCTTTATTGATAAGGGAAGTGGAAGGCACACAGTCGTAGGAAAGGGAGTGCTTCCATATTTTAACTGTAAAGGGCCACACTCTCCAACATGTTGATTTGGGGAATAGAAATGATGTTTGAATTCGACATGCCAAAATCAATCCCCAAAGTGCCTCACACATAAGAGGTACTCAATACATGTTGGCTCCTTCTTATCTTGTATATTTCATGCCCGCTACTTGTCACTCGTATTTCCCACATCCCCAAACCTCAGTTCTAGTCAAGCCACAGTCACTGCATTCTTGTTCCACTCTATACCTTCACTCACGTTATTATTCCTGGATGGAATACCCTCAGCTCTTCCTCCCAAGCTTCCAAATTCTACCTGTACTCCAAGGGTCAGGTGAAACGTGACATCCTCTATGAAGAATTTCTGAGCCACACAAGCCCATTGACAGGTGAATGAGAACAGAGACCTGGCACTGTGTGCCCAGAAACTGAATGTACAACTTTCCAGAGCCCCAAAGGTCACTGTCCTTCCAGAGGGAGCAGACGACAAAGACATTGGCAGTGAACACAGCAGAGGACTTAAGCCAGGAAGACTCAAAAGTAGACTGATACCCCCCTCCCCTGAAGATACCTGGCTGTGGTTTGTCATGATGACCTTAAGGCTTTGGAATCAGTGTCAGTGAAGTGAGGGCAGGGAGCTTGGAGGTAGACTGGGATTGGATTAATAATTCCAGGTTTGTTGAAGGAATCACTGGAGTGGAGTGCGTTTACTTGGCACCATCTAGAATTTGTTCCATGGGTCAGGCATAAATTAAAGTCAGTTCTAGAAAGAATAATTTTGCTCATGAGAGTTTTGAAGACTGAGAAACTGAAATTCTGTGCCTATTACTCATCAAGCATTTTAAAAGTATAAACCTTGTTAAGAAAAATGACCTCAAACTTGGAAATAAAGCAAAAGGATGACTGCATGTCCTTTCAGTGACACTTGGGGCTTCCCCTGCAGACACACTCAAGGATTAATTCTATAGGGGACTGTATCTTTGTTTGACTTACTCTTTATTTTTAATTAGGCTCCAGACTCTGAGAGATTATATGATAATGTGAAGGCTTTTCTGTCTGGTTGAGAAGGAAATAATTTCTGTCCAGTAAAAAAGATAACCCAAAATGTTACATTTTTGTTGCTCTGCAGGAAATTGGCCACCTTTGTATCTAATTGAGTAATCTTATTCCGGCATTCCTTTTTTCAGTGCCTGTATACTCTCAAGCCCTCCTTGGAACTGTTTTTACCACCCTGCTATTCTCTTTCTAATGAGATAAATGAGTCTGGAATACATGCTTACTTGATATTTGTCTGGGAGCCATGTTTTTAATGTTTAATACTTTCATAAGTCCTGGTCTGAAAGTCAGAATCTTTATGGAGGAGTATTAAGGACTTTGAGACATGATTTTAAAAATAAAACTCTGTGAAAGTCTTTATTTTTTCTTCTAGCAAATTCGGAAGAGTCAGAGCACTTAGTAGCTAATGATAGACAGTGAACGCAGACAGCACCGCTCTGATTGATGGGGGCGCGATTGTCAGAAAGACGCATTAGGGGTGAGATAATGCAGAACAAAGAGGCAAACCTGGTAATTCACCAGCCCCCTGCCTTTTTTTTTAATTTGAGTTCATTTAACTTTAAAGTCTGTGTCAGTTTTGAATTTAAGATCAACTGTTACTTGACAGTTCTTCTAACCTAACAGAAACCCATAAAAATGAAATTACGATAAAAATGCAATAGCTCTTTTATTCTGCTTTCAGTAGAACTTATAATTTTCAACAATCCTCTTGATTCCTTTCATTGTTTGCCATGTATCCACAAGTATGTGTAAAGGTTACCAACTCACTTGGAGATGCTACTTTCTTTTGCTCTGAGAGATTTGACAGGTTTCTGCTGTGTTTTTCCTCCCAAACTTCTGGAAGAGACACTGGTGTTCCCATAACAGAGATATGCTGGGGGTTGGGGACAAGGGCAGTATAACGTGGTGGCAAAAATTCACAATCATTGGGTAAGCTGTTGGGGTTCAAATCGTCGCCTTCCTAGATATATTCCAATAGTTTAACTTCTTTAAGCTTTAGTTTCCTCATCTGTAAAATGGGGATAATATTAATACTTCCCATCTACAGTCCTTCTGAGGTGCTTGGTGGAGTGTCTGGCAAATGGTAAGCCTCCAGAAATGGGTGCTGGTAGTATGTGGGGGGTAGGGAATGTGAGAGTGTGTGAATGTTGCCCATCTGTACGTGGCTCACATTTACGGTGTCTCCTTACCCGTCTCCCCTACCTCTTTCTCCTCCTTACCCAGTAAGACTGGAGTGAGAAATTACTAGGTTTTTAATATTCATTTGTGTGTATCCAATAAATTTGTTGCCCTATCTTATTTGTAGAAAAACAAACAAACCAAAAAACCCCACCTGAATAGGAGAGTCAGACATTTCATTGATCTGAAGGAAAGAATCTGCGGCATGCCTTATTTCCCATGAGTGTATTCCTCTGTTTTTTTCCTTGTGGACAGCGATGCTCAGCCCCTACTCCCCCCGTCTCCTCCTGGGATTGTTGACTTTCCCTGGACCTTCAGGTTCCAGTCACAGGGAGGAGGTTGCTGCTCTCCCTCGTTTCCTACAGTGGCAGTCTGGGTGTCACCTAATGCTGCAGCACGAGGGAAGGGAGAAGCAGCCATGTGAGTTACGATTTGAGCTGTGTTCCCAGCCCTGGTTTCATCGAGCATGACAGCCTAATTATAAGGCTTCCTACATGAGTTATGTAGGCAGCCAAGATCCTGTGCCTGTTTTCTTGTCCTGACACGTATCTTTTGTGTTGCAAGGCAGTTCTTTCCTGGCGGATTCACAGAATATGTTTATATGAGGCTGATCTTTCAAGGGACTCTGGGGGATTTCACCCAAACATTTCCTAAAGTTGTCCAAGACAATCAATTTATAATGACAACACCAGGGGCTGTGGCCGGTAGAAAAAGGAAGAATTCTAAAGATGCTGGAGGAAGTAGTGATGCTTAGTGCAAACACACTTAGCACAACTGCGGGGCAGGGGGGAGGCTTCACAGTTAGCAAGAGTTCATGTGAGAAGCCCCAGCTGGTGGAGGCAAGAAGGTTAGTTGATTGTGAGCTCAACATGAGCCAGGGGTGTGATTCAGGTGGGGTTGCCTGAAGATGGAATAGATTGGGCTATGATTTTGTGTTTCCCCCATTGTAGGTTCAAGTTGAAGCTTAGGGAATTTTCTAGCATTGAAATGGAGGAGATTAGGGTGAAATGATCTTGGAAGTACTGTACAACTCTGAAGTTTGGGTGCTATTATGGTTTTTTTTTTTCTTTCCTCCAATATTCTTTTTTTAAAATAAAGTATAATTTACCTATAAAAAAAGGCACAGATATTACTTGTAGTGTTTGATGACTTTTGCAAAAGGTATAAACCTGTGTAACCACCTCCCCCACCAAGATTTAGAACATTTTCTTTACCCCATAAATTTCCTTGTGACCTTTTACAACCAGTGCCTCCCATAGTCAAACACTGTTCTGATTTCTATTAGTATAGATTCTAGAATGTCATATAAATGGAACTATATAAGATATACCCATTTATATCTAGTTTCCTTCACTCAACACAGTGTTTTTTAGATCCATTCATATCGTTGCATGTATCAGTGGTTCACACGGTTGTATTCCATTGTATGCATATACCACCACTTGTTTATCCATTCTCCTGTTCATGGACAATTGAGTTGTTGGTTACTATGAATAAAGCACAATTAATATTCTTATACAAGTCTTTAGGTGGGCATATGGTTTTGTTTCTCTTTGGTAAGTACCTAGGAGTGGAATCGATGGATCATAGAGTAGGTGGATGTTTACTTTGTGAGAAACTGCCAAAAAGCTTTCCAAAGGAATTTTACCATTTTATACTCCCATCAGCCATGTGTGAGAGTTCCAGTTGCTCCATGTCCTGGCCACTCTGTTTATCTCACATCTCATGAGTTCATTTCCGCTGTGTCCCTAAGGAAACCAAAGAGATTATCACTGTTACTAAGTGAAGGTCCATCTGAAAAGTTACCCTAACCTAATGGGATTACCAGACAGCAGCATGCGTCAATCACATTGAGGTGACTTTGGGTTAAGGATCAGCTACAAATCATCTTAAACGAACTTAACTTTACAGTGTGATTTACAAATAAGCATGTGAGGAAAAACATTACATGCTAATTTATCATTTCCTCCTAGCTTCTTAGAATGTCCAGAATGCTCTACGTTTCTAGTGTTTTTACCTTAAGAACTTTGGTAATTTCTCCTGGCAGTGGGCAGACATAGGAAAGTAGTAATTGCTCACGCATCAAATTTTGAGGTACTTTTGGAAAAAGAATCATTGGCAAACTTGTGTTCTTGGAGTAAAAAAGCATGGATGGACAAATATCAGGGGTTTAGTATATATGGAAGAAAATACTGCATAGGGTGAAGAGGTATTTTGCATGGTAAGTTAATAATTCGCTATCATTTATTAAATGCTTATTATATGTCAGGCATCGGACAACATATTTTTGTATATTGCTTCATTTAATTCTTGCAACAACCTTAGAAAATAGGCAACATTAATTTGCCAATCTTGCAGAAGAGGAAACTGAAGTTCATAGAGGTTAAATAACTTACCTAAAGACACTGCTCTTAGACAGTAGAGCTGGGATTCGAACTCAGCAGTGCCATGGCTGAGCTACACTAGTTTAGAAAGTTGAGTTGGATGGTCATGCAGGAAAAAGTGTGCGTGTGTGTGTGTGTGTGTGTGTGTTTGTGTTACCGGGGGACTAGCAAATATTTCAAGCTTCAAAATAAATTTCATTAGGATAAAATTCTGTGGAAGAAATGGAATGACAATACAAGTTTAAAGAAGAAAGGTGCTCAAAAATTGATTGTGGTTATGAATGCACAAATAAATGATACTGTCTGCCATTGATTGTATACTTTGGATGGATTATATGGTGTGAGTATATCTCAATAAAACTGCATCAAAAAAAGAGTATACACAAACAATCCCCAAAAAAAGGAATACTATATAATTTCTTACAATATAAAAAATGAATTAAAGATATCAAATTGCCATGATATTTAGAGTCTATTGGATGCATTTAAGTGAGGGATATATCTGTTTTATTTTTATACACCCATATTTCACCCATATTCACAAAGCATTGGTCAGTCTAGCCTTTACAATTATTTAAGTTTGTGATGAAAAACTTGAGATGCCAACTTAAAAATGGGTGAGGGGCTTACATGGATTTTCAAACTTCTTTCAAGCAATATGAGAGCTACATTTTCAAGACTAGGACTTGTGAAGAGTATGGGTTCTGACTTAGTCACCTTTTAATCTTTGCGTTTAGCACAATTCCCAGAATATGCAAAGTTCTAAATCTGTGTTTAAGGAATGAAGGTTCAAGGAAAATGATGCTTCACGTGAGGATGTGCATTAAAGGCCCAGGGCTTCAGAAAAGCCTTTATATGTCATCAGTGCCAGTCTTCCAGCCTCATTTTTCCTGCTCAGCAAATAGCATTCACAAAGGGCTACCTGAGCCCAAACAAATTGAAATACCGTTAATGACCGTAATTGCTGCGATCACCACATTTTAAGGTTAAAAACCCCTCTATCAACTCCAGCTCATTCTAATCTTGGGTGGGGGATGTGGCATTTCATATCTTTTGATTCTCATTGGCTACGGCCTTTGTCAAGTTGATTTCTCCACCTCAGACAAGCAGTGAAGCACTGGAATGCTGCAGAGCTCATGGAAGGACCGACAATTTGATCAAGGAGGTAAGGACCATGAAGGAGAAAAGGAGACTTTCCAGCTTGAGTGTTCTTTAGTCTCAAGACAGATAATGGAATGCAGCATGGGGTCATCAATTGCTACCCATATTGGGGACTAGTGGAAGTTCCTTGTGGTTCATTCATTCACTCAATCATTTAATAAACATATTAAATACCTACTTTGCACAAGTTCTTGGGATAGAGTGTTAAATAATGCTCACAAGGACACTTTGAAAGATGGAAACAGGTCAATAAGTAAATGTATGTAATTGGGAAAAGTCTTCTTTTATCAGCCTCCCACCATCCCGGCCCCAAGAGAAATGCTTTGCCACTTTCATCAAGGGAGGAGAAGATGAGGGTCAGAGCCTTCCTTTCCTTACCTGCCCAAGTGAATCATGAAGGGCCTTATCATTCTCCAAAGGATGTGCCATCCAAAACTATAAGTGGAGGTGTGCCAGTTTGAAACTGCTATGAACCCTGGAAGAGCCATGATCTTTGAATCCAATCTTGTTGGGTGGATACTTTTGATTGAGTGTTTCCATGGGGATGTGACTCACCAACTGTGGGTGAGGCCTTTGATTAAATTATTTCCATAGAGGTGTGGGCCCCGCACTTTCAGGGTGGTCTTGATTAGTTCATTGGAGTACTTAAGAGAGTGCAAGCAAGAGCTGATGCTGACACTGGCACTTGGAGACACTTGGAGATGAAGCCCAGAGTTTGCCCTGGAGAAGCTAAGAGAGGACCCCCCAGATGCTTAGAGAGAAATTACCTGGGAGAAAGAAGCAAGGACGCACAGGAGCTGAGAGAGAGAAGTGAAGACAAAAGCCCAGAGACATTTTGGAGAAAGCCATTTTGAAACCAAAACATAGGAGCAAAAACTTTTGTATGATAAAGGGCAGTATCAAGAAAGTGACAAGACAACCTATAGAATGGGAGAAAAGAATTGCTAACCATACATATGATAAGAATTTAACATCCAGAATATATGAACAACTCCTACAACTTGATAACAACAACAAAAAAGACAAATAACGTGGGCAAAGGGCTTGAATGGACATTTCTCCAAAGAAGATACACAAATGGCCAATAAGCACATGAAAAGATGCTCAGTATCAGTGGTCATCAGGGAAATGCAAATCAAAACCACAAGGATATTCCACTTGACATCCACTAGGATGGCTATTATTTTAAAAAAAACATACAATAACAAGTGTTGGCAAGGATGCAGACCACTTGGAACCCTGATCTGTTGTTGTTGGGGTTGTAAAATGATGTAAGCACTCTAGAAGTCAGTTTAGCGGTTCCTCAGAAAGTTGAACATAGAATTAGCATATTACCCAGCAATCCCCCACTTACAGGTATAAACCCCACAAGAATTGGAAGCAGGGACTAGAACAGATATTTGTACACCAATGTTCATAGCAGCATTATTCACAATAACCCAAAGTTGGAAGCAACACAAGTGTCTTTTAATAGATGAATGAATAAACAAAATGTGGAATACTATACAGTAGAATACTATTCATCCGTAAAAAGGAATGACGTTCTGATAGATGGCACAGCATGGATGAACCTTGAAGACATCATGTTGAGTGAAATAAACCAGACACAAAAAGACAAATATTATATGTTCACACTTACATGAAATGCCTAGAATAAGCAGATTCATAGAGGCAAATAGCAGATTACAGGTTACTAGGGACTGGAAAGTGAGAGGAATCGGACATTATTGCTTAATGGGTGCAGAGTTTCTATTTGAGGGGATGAAAATTTGGGGTAATGTATGGTGGCAATGGTAGCACAATCCTGTGACTGTATTTAATACCACTGAATTGTACACTTGTACGTGGTGAAGATGCGAAACTTTGAGTTGTATATATGTTACTACAATGAAAAGTTAAAAAAAAAAAAAAGTCTACCAGTCACACACATCCTTTTAATGGAGAGTTTGAATTCAAGTGATGTTCAAATGGCCAGGGCAACTGTACCTCCCAATTTACGCTTATTGTCCTGGGAGGGTTATTAACGGCACCCCCGTTTGTGCTCAAGGGTATCCCAGGTTGGAAAGTAAATTATGTGGCCACGGTAGTAATAACTCAGAAAGGCAGCATCGAGCCCCATCCACATTCCTTATGAGAAGTATGGCCAAAATATGTTTGCTATTTAAACCTTTCGTGTTAACATTTGGTGGGTGTGGGAAGTTGTAAATCTGCTGGAAGGAATTCAGTTCAACAGACATTGTTTCTATGGGGCTTGTGTTAAGAGAGTAAAACAGACTGAAAAATGAATAGGAGAGAGGGCTCCTCTGGAAGGGCTTATGGGCTGACCGAAGTGGTATAAAAAATAATGTACGCCAGAGGCTCTAAATGCTTAGATCTCTGGAACTAGAATGCTGGAGCATGAAGGGACATGGGAACTAATCTGATTACCCTCTCATTTTACAAATGAGGACATTAGTGGACCAGGTTTACACAGCCCATGGGCTTGGCCTGGGATGGTCCCCGTTTATGCCTGTTATCTTGGCGCACCCACTAATAGCATCTGCTTTCACTCTCAGAAGTGTCCTGGTTTGGATGAAACGTTTTATGATCCCCCTACCACAGGGAGCAGGGTCTCTTGACTGACCAGTGTTTCTCCACTGTGGTGCTACTGACATTTGAAGCCGGATAACTCTTTACTGTAGGGGGCTGTTGTGTGCACTGTGGGATGTTTAGCAGCACCCCTGATCCACCCTCTAAGTGTCAGTAGCACCACCCCTCTGGCTGTGACAGCTACAAATGCCCCCCTACATTGCCAAATGTCCCACAAGGGGCACAGTCACCCCAGTTGAGAACCTCTAAAATTACAGCCAAGCAAGAATGCTTTTATTTGCTTTTTCTTTTTTAAACTCTTAATATGACAATCTCAAGAAAACTATTTAAAACAGATACTTTAGTGGGCAAATATTTATTTCACAACATTGTCAGGCAAAATCGTTGAATATTTTCTAGGAACAAAATATCCTCCTATGCAATAGGTATTTCATCGGAAATATGGGCCCATAACTTCATGACAGATCACAAGGCCAATGGATTGCTATTTTAACATGTTGTCCAAGTGGAAAACGGTAAGAAGACTATTACAATTATTTCTGTAAAACTTGGAACCTACCTTTAAAGTGATGTTTCAGAGTAGGTTTGTTCTAAACAGGAGGGGTGATGCTGGCCCAAACTGTGACCTTGATCTTCTTCTCACACCCCCCACTTTTAACACTCCCGCCTCCTTTTTCTCTGCAACCCGGCATTATCATATTAAATTTTGCTGTCAGGAAAAAAAAAAACCTACCTCTTCTCAAACAAGAATAATTTCTCTATTCAAACACTGTTTGTTACATAGCTCCATGCTGCTCCACTTCTAGGGGTTGGAGATGCACTGGTGATCACTGGGAACTGTCCTGCAGATGCCCGTGGTCCCATGTGATCCAGTGGGACTCATTCCCACCCAGGTGAACATCACCCATCACGTAAGCAGCAGTCCCCAAACTGGAGCGTGTATCAGCATCACTTGCGGGAATTAACACACGTGTGGCTGGGCCTCACCTCCAGGTTTCTGATTGAGCAGGTCTGGGATGGGGCTCCGACAAGTCCTTCAGTGATGCTGATCCTTCTGGTCTGGAGCCCACATTTTGAGAACAGTTGCTTTAATCTCAAGGATATTTATGCTTCATCAGGATTCAGGAGCACCCAGGCAGAGTGGTAACATGGTTTCATTGGCCTCATCTTTCCTTCATCTCGCCTGCCTTTGTCCCTTTCTCTCCTTTGCTCACTCCCTGTTTCACTTCATGTACCCAACACGCTCATGCTCCCTCGTCTTTCCTCTATCAAATGGTACTCTCAGGAAAGGATTTTATATCAAAGCTTATCATGACGTTAAGACAAGGTCTTATCTTTCCCCAGGCAATTGGCATTAGGAAGTATCCCTGCTTGTGGAATGGGACATGATGTCCATGTTAACTTTATCGAACTGAATTTGTGCAAGTTTCCTCTATATTTGGCATCCTTAGTGCAGTAGAACTATTCTTTTATCAAGGGGTTGTTGCCATACAGTGTACACACACACAAAACTCAAGCAAACAAACAACTGTCTGTATAATGAGGAAATGATCATTAAGGCATCTTCAAGCCTTGATCTTCTTCGATGAGTAAATCCTGGTTTGTCTAAACCTTGTGAAAGTGTAAGGATTGTCCTCTCTCCTGTTTAGGTGCAACAACACTTAGAAAACCCTACCACCACCACTACCACCATTTTCTTCCTACCTATCAGTTGGCACATGAGCAAAACAGGTATCCATACTCTCACTGATATTATTGGGGTTAAGAAATCACAATAGCCGGAAAGTACACGTAGAATGAAAAATTTTAAATGACACCTTTGACTTGAGGACTGTTACTACAGTTAAACCCTCTCATGTTCAAAATAATCAGTAGGTATTAACCATAGGAAAAAATAACTCCCTTTTGTAATTTTGATGGTTGGTTTCTCTTTGCCCCCAAATTGCTAGGGTTAATCTTCACTAGATAAAGGCAAGGAGAACCTATGATTACTTCTAGTGTGTGAAATGAGAGAAATTCAGCATGAACACTCAACCTCCTAGTGAGTTTATAACAGGTCTGAAGTCTGTTCATCTGGGTTAATGTCATGGGCAATTAATGACTGAATGGTTTAACCGATTCTTGATCTAGTTAACTTTTTGGCTGAATGGTTGGCCCTGGATCCTAATTAGATCAGTGAGTGGAAGGAATATAACTTGTGTAAATGTTGTAGTCAGTGAATCCAGGAATAAGAAGGGAAAAAAAGCAAAATTTTTTTTAACCTCTAGAGAAAGGTGATACAGAACCTGCCTCGCTTTCTCCCAATACTCTGCCCCTGCCCAAAAGAGGGCTGAGAGGTGCTTTGTTGATGAGGGGATGGGAGAGGAATGAGGAAGACAATTTCTTCCTAGTCTAGAGATCATGTTTCAAGCAAGATATTTTTATTCTCCTCTGCATTTCCCCTTCAGATCTTAAACTGCAACCCCCCACCCCCACCCTCTTCCCATCTGAACATTCTAGAAGCCTGGTACCTAATGATGATGCAGGCTTAACAGCCAGAATGATGAGAGCAGCCTCTGGACATATTCTTGGCAGCCTTATCGTGTTCTGAAACTGCAAAGCTGCCACATATTTAAAGGAGGATGAATTATCCAATCAAAATGAGTTGAAGGGACCCTAGAACAAGAATGACAATGATATGAGCTACCCATTGTAAGAGTCACAGTCTGTTCCTTTTTTGACAAGTACATTTACCCCTTTGGTTCATCAGAATATTACTTTGAAACATTGTGGGTGGTAGTGAGGCTTAAAACGTAGAGAGTATACCAATTAAGAATGTATTCAGCTCCAAGTAACAAAACTCAACTTACCTACTAAATTCCAGGCAAAATGGAAAATACTTTTCAAACATGATCTCTGCATAGCAACCCTGCAAGACTGTTTATTGTTTAATAAGTCCATTTTTTTTTAAGATAATGAAATGGAAGCCCAGAGTAGTTAAGTAACTTGTCCAAGGACACAACCTTCAAATAATAGCCTTGTTTGGTATTTTTCAAGTCCGAAAGAATTATAGCACTACTTGAGAATATCAAAACTTCTAAATCAATCCATAAAGTCCAGGAGTGATTTTTATGTGGCCTCATAAAAAATTCAGATGGGCATGTTCTTGAGTGGGACAGAGGCCCATTTACTCAGGGGGTACCCATGGGGTTTATATTTTCTACCTGTTACAAGTGGATACATGAAGGAAGGATTGCTTAGAGAGAGGGCCGGTTGGGTATGGAGATCATGTGCCTCTCTGTGGTGCGTCATATAGATTGACTCAACACTCCTTTCCAATAGCCTTCACCCTTGCCTTTTTCTATAAAGTTTACATAAAGCTAAACACTTTATTTTCTAATGAGATGTAAGTGGGAATATACTGAGGGTGGTTGTGGGAAAGTTTTGCCTTCTGAATACATGGGGAGATTGTGGCAGCTGGTGTAGTCCTCTGCCCTTTCTCCCTGTCTGGAATGTAGACTTGATGTATGGAGCTGTACCAGCCATCTTACGGCTATGAGGTCAAAGCCAATTCACTAACAATTATGGAGCGGAAAGACAGAAAGACCTGGGTCTTGGATAATATAACTAGTCCAAGATTGCCTGCCTTTGAATTGCCTGTCATGCGAGAAAAATAAACTACTATTCATTTTAACAAAGCTGAGTTTTATGTGATTTACTGTTGAGTACATTCCCAATTGACAACCTCTCCATGATATAAGCCTCACAACCCCTCCCTCCATAATTTTTTAATATAATGTCCTGATGAATCAGGAAAAAATATTGTATCTGTCAGAAAAATGATAGAAAGTGAAGTCTTAAAATACATGAAATCAGCTTTGTAAATTGTGAAACATAAGTCATGTTTCTATTTGTCCGCAGGTATAAGAATGAAAATGTGTAGGAACAGACAAAAAGAAAAGAAAAGAAATCTTATAGATTAGACTACTCAGCTTATATTCATTCCTTCCCATCATCAGTCCCTGCTCCCCAGCCTGGGAGAGTATACTTCCCTGCCCCATCAATGTTGGGATTGGCTATGTGACTTGCTTTGGCCAATGGAATGTGGGTGAAAGTGACAGTGTGCCAGTTCCAAGTCTAGTCGTTAAGAAAGGTCATGTATTTCTGCTCTACAGTCTTGCACTTCTGCCATTGCTATGAGAAGAACACACCTTGGGTAGTTTTCTGGTCTAAGAAGGATGAGAAACATGGAGCAGAACTGAGTCAAATCCACGGCCATGACCTGGAACCAAGCCCAGCCAAGATCAGCAAACTCTAGTTGACCTCTGCAAGCATCTGTGAAAAATAAATTTTTTTTTTATTGTATGTTATGAGGTTTGGGGGTGGTTTGTTGCACTGCATTAGTGTGTTAATATCTAACTAATACACAACTCTGAGAGCATAATCTCATGGAGAAAGGTACTGCAGCAGCAAAAGATAGTCCTACCAACTATGCTATTCACACTAGACCCCTGACCCAAAGAGGCTCCTAATAGAATTATTCTCCCCTGTTGGTTCTTCAGCTCTATAGGCTGTGAAGACTCTTTGATGTAGGAAGAAGTCAACATATTGTTTGATTTTGGAGAGAGCTGGGAAAAGAAGTTCTAAGGAGAAAGAGGGGAGGTTTGGTGAGTCCTTTCGTTAACAAGAAAGACAGAAAAAATCCCAAGGATCCTTCAGCCACTATCTCAGAAGAGAACTGGCAAAAGAACAGAGCCATGACTTTAAGCACTTGATGTAACTCTGAAACTTCATAACTTCTGTGTATTTGCTATTGCCTGCTTTCCCACAGGAGTACTCATACAATCCTTGACACTAGCAGAAAAGCGTTTGTCCTTGTTTTGAGAGGACAATAAAACAGAGGTGCAAGTGAGACCGATCCCACTCCATAGCCCATCTTGTGGGGGCACTCCCAAGAGAGTGTAGTGAGAATAGAGGAAGGAAAAACTGGTTAGGGCCTGGGATGCGTGCCATCTTGACTCTGGGAACCCAACAGTAGATAAGTCCACTTATTCCCCAGTATCTTTGAATAGAAGCATGGCATTATAGAGCTGAAAGCAAATGAACTTGCATGGAGTCCAGCCTTTGTTTGTTCCATTTCTTTGCCTTTTCTGTATGATCAAGCTACCATCTATTTTTTTTTAATCATATGACATGTTATCCATCACTTTATCAAGATAAAGTTGACATGTTTAAAATTGTATAAGTTGATAGGTTTTGACATATGTATACACTTGTGAAATCATCACCACAATTAAGATAACGAACAAATCCATCACCTCCAAACATTTTCCCATGCCCCTTTATAATGCCTCCCTCCCTCACTTTCCCACCCATATTCCCAAGTAACCGCTGATTTGCTTTCTGATGCTACAGATTGCTTTGCATGTTCTAGAATTTTATATAAATGGAATCATACTGTATGTATCCTTTCGTCTGGCTTCTTTTGCTCAGCAAAATTGTTTTGAGATTCATCCCTGTTGTATGTATCAGTAGTTCACTCCTTTTTATCACTGAGTAGTATTCCATGATATGAGTATACCACAATTTGTTTATCCATTAATTGTTCATGTTTTAATAGTTTTAAAAGTTCTTTAGAAGGCTTTTTAGATACCAGCAAAGAAATTTATCCCTCAGATTGTTCTGACAGAGTACCAGTTAATGCACCAGTTCTTTTTTTTTTTTAATTTATAGCAATGTAAAAATAATCTGGCAACTAAATTATTATATAAACTGCATGTATAGATGTCTCATAAAATAAACTGTGGTTATTTTAAATTTTTAAAATAAGGACTAACATTGTATTGCCCTATATTGGCATTCTAAGGGGAACTCAACTTATTAATAGATTAAAAAGCCAACATTTACAAAGATAAGACATGTTTTAATCTTTTAAATTAGGTACTTATTTGCTTAAATCCAATTAATTCAGAAATTTGGGATCTCTCTAAATTTAGCAAGTCAAAAGAGGCTTTCTGTTTCTTCCTAACACACATTCCAACTTTATTCTTTTGAGCTGCTCCTATCCTTCTTCTGTTAGTTATGCTATGATCAGTAGTACTCTACTCTTTAAAATTGTGTTTAACTAGATCAAAGAAAGTCTCCAGTTTAAAAAAACAACAACAACTTGTTGGACATATAAATGTTTTCTTTGCTCAAAATTGATATTTGTTCTAAATACTCTTTATTAGTTATCTATTTCTGTGTAACAAATTAATCCAAAATTTAGAGGCTTGAAACAACAAGTAATAATTTACAGAAAACCATTTTGGTGTGTCAGGAATTCAGGAGCGGTTTGCTGTGTGATTCTGGCTCAGGGTCTCTCAGTGAAATTGCAGTCAAGACGTCGTCTTGGGCTACAGTCATCTCAAGGCTTCACAGGGGCTGAGGGATCCACTTCCAAGATGGCACACTCATGTAGCTCTTGCCACTGGACCTCTCCATGTGGCTGCTGGCTGCTCTCGTGACATGGCAATATGCTTCGCCCAGAGCAATGTCTTTTATGTCCCAGCCTCAAAAGTCACACCCATTCAGTTCCACTGTGTCCTGCTGGTTACACAGGTCAGGTCGATTCACTCTGGGAAGAAACTACACAAGTGCGTGGATCCCAGGAGGTGGGTATCCGTGGGATCCATCTTGGAGGCCGGCTACTACACTTTCTAATACACATTTTCAAAACAATCCCTCAGACTGCTGCAAGCATCTTTTCATAATGGATACACAATTTAAATTGGTGGTCCTTATTCTCCCCACAAGGGGACATTTGGCAATGTCTGGAGACATTTTTTGTTGTCCCAAATGGGAGGAGAGGTGCTACTGGCATCTAATGAGTGGAGTCCAGGATGCTGCTAAACACCCCACAGTTCCCAGGGCAGCCCCCATAATGAAGGATTATCTGGCCCCAAATGTCAACAGTGCCAAGGTTGAGAAACCCTGGATTTAACTGTTACGTTCTCCTAGAAGGTTCAACACTTCCTCCTTACAAATCCTTAAATATGTCAGATAAACACTGCTTTTCATTCTCAGTCAAGTATAACCAGTTTAAGCAAAATTGAGTAGTTTAGAGCTCAGGGCCAAGTTGCAGGTGCACAGCCAAAAGGAATTGGGCAGGAGAAATGAGTGTGACCAAGAAAACAAGCACACATATGCCCCCCTAGAATAGCTGTGTGTGTGTATGGTGGGGGAGGGGGTTCCCTTTTATGTGATATACTTGCTGAATTTGCAAAAGCAGCACCAAATAATTGCTATTTCATTGAGAACTTCCTGCCAACAACCCGAAAGAGCTCTAGCTGGTTGTTACTGTGAATTCTGCAAAAATTGATTGGGGGTTTTAAAGACAATCAGGAAAAAAAGTGAGAAAGGGAATTCAGTCGAGTTTTATTTACAACTCATAGCTTATAGAGCTTTTTCTTTATACCTTGACAAATCATCTTTGCACCTGGGATTTATTTGCACATATAGAAGGGGTTAAAATAATCTTATCTATAAAACAGTAGCTGATTCTGCTGGGGACTGAGGGCCTCCATCCTCAGAAGTGCTTACAAGCCAAGGAGGAGTGATTATTAAGCAGACTGCTAGATTTGGAGACAGCCTCAGGACTCCTTTGGGCAGCAGCCATGTTGATCCATCTATTGATTTGTGCAGGGAGAAGAATTAGAGATCGGAGGAAAGGGCTGGTAGGAAAGGGTGTGTAGCCCTGAAGCTGCCTGCAATTTCTTCACTGTGCCAGGAGGATCTGCCTCCAAGAGGGCTAAGCCACGTGGCTGTTGGCAAGAGGCCTCAGTTCCTTGCCATGTGGCTACTTGAGTATCCTCACAACATGGCGGGGAGACGTGTGGACTGCACTGAAGGTAGCTGAGCATAAGATGTGTTGTCATGGCCCCATTCAAGAGGGCAACCTGTTGGGAAATAGGTCCCCAATAGCAAGATATTGTGAAGTCTGGCAGCTGAGGGAGGCAGTGGGTGGCAGACAGGCCTTCTGAAGAACTCACATGTGGGACACCACATGAAGGAAGAAAGGAGCCAGCACTTGTTTGCCTGCAGTTCAAAAACATCAAAGACAATCAGTGCCAATCGGAGGAGTGACGACAGCCAACAGAGAATTGCTGTTGTACACTCAACTTGGTGGTGAGACGTTGTCCGTCTCCTCCTCCTACCTTCCCAATCTCCAAAACCAGAAGAAGAGGGAGGGAAAAAATAAAAGAACTGTACACACACACACACACACACACACACACACACAGAGAGAGAAATTACAGGTCCCTGTCTGGGTAGAAGAAGAGGTGAAATTGTAGTTTTAACTTGGACAGGAGTGGGATTTGTAAAAACTGAAAGTGATGGGGAATGGAGGGGATGGGAAAGGGATCGTGTCAAAGAAAATGGCTTCATGTTTGCCTCCCTTATCTTCAGCCTGCTCATTTAATTGTGACTCTTAGCTTATTGGAGAGGCCAGTCCTTGCTGTGAGCTACACATGGTACAGACTCTTGGAGTCTAGCCTTTTGTAAAGATGATGGAGCTTCAGTAACTACTCCCTGGGCTTGGAGATCTTGAGCTTGCTCAGGGTATCCCCCTCAGGAGAAGTGTGTTCTCCTCTAGCATCCCCCTGGGTGTTCTGGGTTGGTGGGGATCCTGGGTCAGTGTGGGGAGGTGGGCACTGAGGGGCAAAGGCTCACTTTGAGGCCAGACTGGGTGCTAAACTGCCGAAGGGCAGTGCTGCTGCTGGGAGCTCTTTCCTGTGTGGCCCTGGGAGCCCACAATGGGATGGCCTAGCTCTGATGCTGGGTGGGCAGCTGGCTGGCTTCTCCTGGCCCCCCTGAACAAGGCCTTCATGGGAGTCAACTCACCAGGAATTTCCCAAGCAGCAGACATTCCTCACCTTGGACATCTTCTCCAAATATGTCCCTGCTTTCCAGGGCTCTGTGGTAACCCCCTGTATTAGTGTCCTGTGGCTGCTGTAACAGCTCACCACAAACATGGTGGACTTAATACAAAGCACATTTATGCTCTCTCAGTTTTGAGGCCGGAAGTCTAAAGTCAGCATCGCTAGGGGCAGAAATCAAAGTGTCAGCAGGGGCTACTCCCTCCAGCGGTTCCAAGGGAGCGTCTGTCCCTTGTCTCCTCCAGCTTCTGGCTGTTGTCAGCGTTCCTTGGCTTCTGGCTTTATCACTCCAATCTCTGCCTCTGTAGTCACGTTGCCTTCTCTTCTGTCTGTGAAATCTCCCCCCTGTCTCCGTCTTAGGAGGATACATGTGACTGCAGTTAAGGTCCACCCGATAATTCAGGGTCATCTCTCCATGTCAAGATCCTTAATTTATTCACATCTGCAAAGACGCTTTTTTCCATGTAAAGTAACATTTACAGGTTCCAGGGATTCAGGCCTGATATCTTTGGGGGCTACTTTAAAGCCTATCACCTGTGCCCTTGTCTTGTCCCACCTTCCTTGAATCCTTCCAGGGTCTATGGGGCCCATATTCAAAAAACCATGTTTGATTCTTCCCCAGGGGCTGGAGCAAATTTCCTCTTCCTTCAGTCAGGGATACTTAAACAAATGAGTTTATAGATATAAAGTTCTTCCAGGTGCTCACCAGTTCACCAGAGATAGTTGAATCATCATTTGGGCCTAAATGAGGAACATCTCCATATATTTTGTTTGAAAGATGAACTCAGATTTAGCATAAAAAATATTGTTGCCCAAAATGGAATTCAGTAAAGGAGTGGGTTCAATCTTTTCCATTCAGGAAAGGGAAATTCATGATAAATAGCTGATTTTTAGTGACTCACTTTGTAGTTCTCTTATCTTTTCCCCCCTTGGAAATTATTACTTGACAGTTTTTAGTGGTCTCTAAAATGCAATTTGTAAAAAACATCTCAATTTCATGGAGCATAACTGAGTTGAATTGAAACATGGCAAGCCCATTTAATTTTGCCGAGAATACATTTAGATGCTGGAGTCTTTCTGCTAAACGCTTCTGCATATTCCCAAAGGACATTTTCTTCCTGCTGAGATCAACTCTCAGTGTGGCTCTAAAGACGCAGATAAAATGGGGATTTCAATTTCAGCTTTCATTTTCAGTTGGGAGGTCTGTGCTTTGCTTCCCTTTGGCTGGAAAAACAAAATGGAGGGCCCACTTTAGCAATCGCTTTCCTCCTTTGGTACCACTTTGCCATGAGGGAATGAAGCTCAACCTTTTTCAAATGCTTTAAACCAAAAGCAAACATAAGCATTTCAGATGACCCCCTCTGAGACACATCTGCCTCACTGCAGTACTTTTCTCTCCAGCTTTCTTGAAAATTACTATCTTCTGTATATAGTCACCAACCAAAGAAATTCAGAGAGTATTTTTATTTTTTAAATATAGAATTACATACAGTATGGTTTTTTGAACTATACATGCCTTCTGGATACTCTGATTTACCCTTGCAGGGAAGCACTCTGCCCCCAATCTTGTTTATAAGTTTGGTCCTAGGCGCTTGCAGTGAAGCAGTTCCTGTCTGTGCGTCACCTGTATCTACCTGGGCTTTACCATTTCAGTGGACAGATCTGATTTCTAGCTTCCAGCATCTCATCTATCTTCCTGGGGATTTTTGCTGGATCTCAGAAGCCTTTTTTGTCTATGAACATGGCAGGTCAGAAGTACCAGGGACTTGACGCTCCCCAGGAACCTCCTTCAACCAATGCCAGATGGGAATTGGTGTATAAACACCCCAGGGCCCTTGCCCTGCCAGTGGGATAATTCTGAATTGTGTGGGCCACACCGACTCCCGGAGTTCCCCAGGGTGATTGAGCTCCAGTGGCCCACAGTGGAAATTTCCCCAATGTCAAACCCTTTGTTGGCTTCTTCCCTTCCCTGGCACACTTCCCCAGTTCCCTGCCAGAATTCCCTGAGATTATCTCCTGAATTAATGATTTGTGCTCACATCTGTGTCTCAGAGTCTACTTCTGGGGAAATTAAACCAAAGAGAGAAGGTCAAGAGGCCATCATGCCCTGATAACAGCATCAAGTAGGACAATTTGGACACCTACATCAAGTAGGACAAGATACAGACATGCATAGGATGTGGTCTCTATCTTCCACTGGTTAGAGTCTAGTGGGGAAAGATGGGCCTTTGTAAGCACAATGTCCTTTGAGACATACTGAAAGAGAATTGCGTAAGGCTTATGGCCAGTTTCATCACTTTCCAGCTCTGTGACCTCGATTTCATCATCTGAAGATTGGGGTTAATAACAGTAATTACCCCATTCTGAGGATTAAATGAAATAATATATAAAAAGGGTAAAAAATAATGGTTTAATATTGAATTTCCAAATCATGTATTGAGGTACCCCAGAGCACTACAGTGAGTTCACAGGGGTGCTGCAGGGTATTTTAAAATTTTGAGGGAAACAGCAATGGGAACCACTAGCTTCATGCAGTTCACGGTTTCAACGCTAGATCTGGCTACATGACTTTCAATGACATGAGGTTTCTGCAAAGCCAGGTTTCAGGGTTGCTGTGGTAAAAAGCAACCGCCACATGAAAATCAGTGTGGGAAAGGAAATGAGGGTGGTGGTGGTCAATCTGATGCCAAAGTTTGAGAAGTTGTGTAGAGCACAACAGGTACACACGTCCCCCTGGGAAGTAGTTGTAGTTATGTAAGAATGAAATTTAAAAAGTATACATTTTAGTTCGTGCACATTACTCTTTTCAAATGGCTACTAAATTGTTAGGACACAAATCTTTAGCCAGTTATTTGGACTTAAGTATTAAATAGATGGAATTCACTAGGTATTTCCTTTGGCCTCAGGGTGCCATAACAATTACAGAGACACCAAGGACGCTGTGAACTGAGAAAGTTTAGGAACTGCTGGTTTACCATTATTTTAGCTATTAAATTGCTAATCCGATTTCAAATTAATTAAAAATATTTGTCACATGCTACTTTGATTGTGTGTCTCTACCAGCTTAGAAAATCTCAGTGTCTCTGCATACCTACCAAGAAAACATCAAATTTCCTAGCCTGTTACTGCGACCCTTCTATGATCCTCCCCAACATACCTTCTGGCTTGGTCTGCTGCCAGCATCATCTGGGTAAATGAAATATTCATCATCCTGGAGTACAACGAGTCCTCTGCATCAGCTTCTTTGCCCAAATGCCCTCTTCTGTTGATGGTATCCCAGCCTTTCTTCATAGTTCTTCAAAGTCCAAAATAAGTTGTCTCTTCCATCCAAGAAGTTTTTCTTTCTCCTCTGTCAGATGTGATTTCTTATACCTCTGAACTCTGTAGAATTCTGTTACACAACTCGGGGACATTTACCTCATATTTTCTTTTCTTTTCTTTTCTCCCTATTAGATGGAATGTTACCATATGGTAAGGACAGTTTCTTATATGTGTTTACATGCACTACAACGCCAACCACTTTGAGTGAGTCAGTGGAATGGATGGGTGAATGGAAGGATGGATACCTGGATAGATAGATGCATGGCTGGGTAATAAGTTGATCTATGGATGGAAAGGTGGATGGGTACATGAAGAAGTGCATGGATGAGTGTGTGGATGTGTGGATGAATATTATGGCTCTTTGGAAACTAATTTTTCTAATATTTTAATCTTTCATAGCATGAATTATCCAGAAGTTGCATTCATTTTACCATTTCATGCCTTATTAGAACTCTAGAAAGCATCCCGTCTTATCACAGCATTAATCTTATCTGATCATATCATGAATTAGAACAAAATTTCTCCTACTCACCAATGAGATTTCCTTCTCCCAGTCAAATTTACACATCAGTCTTTTTATCAAATCATTTGGTTGGTCTGTCCAAAAAAAGTAAGTATATTGATGGTAACATATAACTTTTTAATATTTAACACATATTTATATTTTATAGTCACATGAAGTCAGTATATTTATAGGAAAATATCAAGTCTTCCCATAAAAGATTGAAAATAACTGGTTTTAAATAAATATTGTTAAAGAGACTATACTGGGGCTGACTGTGAATATCAAGCACAAAATTTGACCAATGAGCTCGGGAAAGGGAACTACTTTTTATTGAGCATTGCCATGTGTCATTTAATTCTCATAACTACCTTGTGAGTTAGTTTATTATTCCTATTTTATAAATGATAAAGTTCAAATACAGAGTGGTTAAGAATCTTGCCCAAGGTCCCTTGTCTCACATGTGGGCAAACCAGGATTGAGAGTTACACTATTGTTACCAGTTTAACATGGCTCAGACCCTTTCTCTTCCCATGGACCAAGCCATCAGAACATGGGAGAAATCACATGGTTCCCACTCACCATCCCATAGACCCTTATAGCATCAGCCATAGTTACTGGTTTTCCACTTCACATTTCAGGGAATCAGGGAGTAGGAAGGAGAGGAGACTGAGGAGAGAGGAAAAAGAAGGGAATAGAAAGACAAGAGGACCCTGGGAAGTCTTCAGGATTAACCTTCCTAACGGTGGAACCGAAGAGTCTTTCCCTTTCACTCTTTCCACTGCCAGTCTTATTGTCTCTTGAACATGCAAGTAATTCACTTCTCTAAGAAGAGACTCCAGGAAAAGAAAAGAACAGTGTCTGCTATTTTATAGCACAGTCCTTAAGAAATGGGCTCTAGAGTTTGAATTCTAGCCCCATCCCTTTCTAGGTATGTGACTTTTAACCTCTCTGGGCCTCTGCCTCCTCATCTGTGAAATGGGTTTTATGGTACTACTGATCTCATTGTGTGGTTGTAAGGATCAAATAGGTAAGTCAGATATAGCCCTAAACCAAGTGCCAAGTACCTGGCATTGAGTAACAGTCAGTAGATGTCAATGGTGATGATGATGGTGGTGGTGGTGGGATACTGTTCTGGTTTGCTAATGCTGTGGTTTTGCAAGACACCAGAAATGGATTGGCTTTTATAAAGGGGGTTTATTTGGTTACAAAGTTACAGTCTTAAGGCCGTAAAGTGTCCAAGGTAAGGCATCAACAATAGGGCACCTTCATTGGAGAGAGGCCACTGGCATCTCTGTTAGCTGGGAAGGCACATGGCTGGCATCTGCTTGCTCCCAGGTTGCATTTCAAAATGGTGTCCTCCAAAATGTCCGCATGAGCTTCCAACAGCTGTCTTCAAAATGTCTGTCTCAGCTGCAGCAGCAAGCTCCTTCTTTCTGAGCTCTTATATAGTCCTCTAGTAAACTAATCAAGGCCCGTGCTGAATGAATGGGGCCACCCTTCCATGGAAACTATCCAATCAGAGTTATCACCTACAGTTGGGTGGGTCACATCTCCATGGAAACAACCTAATCCAAAGGTTCTAACTTAATCAGCACTAATACGTCTGCCCCTTCAAGACTACATCAAAGAACATGGCTTTTTCTGGGGGACATAATATATACAAACCAGTGCAGATGCTATGAGACAATTCTGCCTTGGGGATCCCAAGAAGAGGCACTCTTTAGAGAAGAAGTGACATTTGAGCTTGTCTTGAAACAATGAGAAGTTTGCTGGCTGAAGAAAAGAGTCAAGGGTGTTTGAGGCATTCCAAGTAACATGTGGGAAAAACTATAAGGCAGTCAAAGAACCTACCCAGAGAAGGACAAATACTTCTGTGAGACAACATTCATTGCATTCTTAATAGTTCTAGGACTTTTGTGGGGAAAAAAGTTGCATCTTCACGTGGAGAGACCTCATATGGAGAAAGACAAGAGAGAGGAGCAAAGACGTTCAAAGGAATGGGCTCTAGATTTGATTATTTCCCCCTACCTTCAGTGTCAGGATATTCTTGCATCAAAGAAGTAGACTTGGTTCCTGTGTCAGGTGGGTCTTCTGGGAAGCAGACACTGAGACAGAATTAGGCAAGGAAGAGCTGTCTTGAGGAGGTTAATACCTGTGGGAGATAAAAGGGAAGGAAGCAGGGTTGGGAATGGAGAGCCTCAGACCACAATACAGCTCCCACAAAGTCTTGGCCAACCCAAGGAGAGCTCTAGGGCAAAGAGTACCCATTCGAAGAGTCCCCATCAGGCAGAAATGGCCAGGCCCTAGTGCTCTGCTGAGCCTTTGGTTGGGGGCTGCCTGGGAAGAACGTGGGCTCAGCAGCAAAGCTGAGGTAGATCCCAAAAGTACTAATGGCTGGACTTCTCAGCTTTGCCGAGGCCAGCCTCAGCAACGGTCAGGGTCCTGATACGGGGGCTGGAGTCGGCGAAGGAAGGAGACAGACACCTTGTGTCTGGGTACGAAGATGGAATCTTCGACCAAGCAGAGCATCAGAGCTTTATTTTTATAATTCTCTGTAACATACGCACTAGCATTCAGGCATACAATACTAGAATATTTTGGCTAAATCTCAGACATTATTTATTCTTACACAATGATCAATGGGCTAGCAGGGACAGACTCCCTGGAGCGTAGCAAGACACAGTGTTTGGGCACAGGCATAACAGTTCCTGTTATTTAGCACCAAGCAATCTATAACTATTTTTTGTGTTCATGTTTTTGAATCTGTTGATCAATACCTTTTTGTTTCTTCTAGCTAACTCTTTCAAAGCTTGGGAAGGGGGATTACCGCCTAGTTGACAGGTGGCCAGTGGGAGTGAGCAGAAAGGGTGACCTATTGTCTTCTAAGAAAGGAGTAGGCATTGTCACTACGCTGACGCTAATGCAGGGTAAGCCGCTGGCTCATTAATGTAGCTAGGTGTGGGAGCATTCCACCACCACAGAGCCCAAAAGACGCCAAATGAGAAAAAGAGGCAGTATGAATATACGAAACAGCAGCAAGAAACAAATTCCTTTTAGGCAGGAGTCATAGGTGCCACTCGATGCTCCGCCTTGCGGAACGGTTACCACAACAAGTACTGAAGGCCCAAGGACCGTGCCACTAGGCCGACTGCCGGGTGCTGAATTGGCTGCCCACACAGCTTACTGTAATTTTTGTGGCTGAATAGCATGGTTTGTATTCAGGGTAGATCTAAGAGCTGCACTCCGTGGATGCCACAGTTTCCCAGATGAAATGTCTCCAGAGAGGGCGCCGTGGATGGGAGGTGGGAGAAGAGAACCAGGTAAGCTCAAGGAGACCTGATTTCTGACCCCCGCTCAACACTCGTTTACTAGGACAGTTTCTTAACCTCACTGGGTCTCAGTTTTCTCGGCTATGGAGGTGGGGAGGGACAGTTCCTTTCAGATCTAAGAAATAACTGATTCTGGATAGCTAGACTACTTATTTCAAAATCCCGTGGAACTAGAATGGCATTAAGAGTATGGAGTCTGGGCCAGGCTGCCCGAGTTTGAAACCTGGCTTTAGCATTGACTAATTGTGTGATTCTTGGGTGAATTATTTAACCTGTCTTGACCTCAGTTTCTTCATCTTTAGAATGGGTCTAATAACTGTACCCACCTAATAGGGTTGTTTGAAAATCCAAAAGTATGTAAAGCATTTAAAATAGTGCTTGGTACATAGTAACCACTCAGTAAATGTTAGTTGTAACTCCCACCCCCTAAATACGCATTTTCCCATATACAAATACTCTTGAATTGGCCTGGAGCTTGGAGTGAGAAGTTAAAGGACAAATGTGCCCAGGTTAGGCTCAGCAGCCGCTATATTTAAGGAACAACTTAAGCCCTGCTTTTTATATATCCTAGTTTTTGGAAAAGAGTAGAAAGCATTTTTCATCCAGAGTATGGTTTGTGTTACTTCTGGATTCCTTAGAAATAAAGTCTCTCCTCATTCCTTTTCTGATCTGATTGTTTTCATCTAAAGGATTTTTTTTTAATTGAAGGTGTTTTTTTTTTTTTTAAATTGTTATTGAGTTCTGCTTCCCTGACCATTTGAAGTAACTGACTCTCAAACAAAATGCTTCAGAAGCCCATCAACATCATGCCATAACCTGCTTGGTGTTATTAACTTTCTATTATTTTTTGGATCCTTGACAATCAGACTTTCTTGGCTACAGACATAATGAAGCCCCACCCTTAAATCAGCCTCACAGCCTGGGTGTCTGGCCAGTCTCTTTTCAAAGGCAGGGTTCCCATATTTGCAGGCCTTTGATCAGGGGAAGAATGTGCTTCAGTAATTGATTCCAGTGGTCTATAACCCAAAGAGCAAGACTATTGCTAATCGTAAACATCAGAAGGAAAGTTTGCAGATGAAGGAAAAGGAGTGGATGTTCTTGAATGACTGGAATGAGGTCCTTCTAATCCCAACAGAGCAGTTTAGCTGGTGTCTTCACTGTTAGGGAAGGGATACAGAAATGGGGCCCGGACCAGAAGTGGGGTGTGGCAGAGAGAAATGGTAGACAGTGCATCGAGCTTTGCTCTGAACCGATGAGTAGCTTCTTTGCCATGAGATCAGAAATGGGGGCATGTTCGTTGTTAGTAAGAGTCACCCTGAAGCCTAGCAGTGTTTTTGGCAAAATGTTCCCTAATTTGTTTCTCATTTCCATGAGGATGTTTTATCTTGTTTATTGAAAGAGGAAGCATAGTTGAGGTCCTGTCACCGTTGGGAATCAGTGGGTTTCTGCTTCTCCTCTCTATTCCATGTTTTAAATTACTTTGATATTAAAGAAATATGACTTAGACATGAGACAGGAACTGAGCATCCTGTTCATTTCCCTAGAGGCAAAAAGATCCCAAAAAACAACCCCCCCCAAAAAAAAACAAAACACGTAAAAATATGGGATGCTATCACTGAAGAAGAAATAGAAACCACAGCTGTTGGACACTCCGTGTTGCTTTTTTTTTTTCCATCAATTTTCAGCTCCCCTAATTACTTATCCCTACTTTCTGCTTACTCATTTTTCAGCACCAGTTTTATTTTCTTTCCTATTTGTCCATTTCACCTCCCAGGAGAGGTCTGAAGCATGATGGCCTCTTTGGTTCTACTCTTTGTCCCGTGAGAGGCCATGTGTCTAGGGTTAAGACCAGTCACTAAAGCACATGCTTAGTAGCCACGTAACCACAGGCAAGTTTCTGACCCTCCCTATGTCTCATTTCTTCATCTATACAAAGAGGATGTAAATGGTCCTGTATCATAGAATAGCTGTAAGGACCACCATGTAAAGCACCAGAAATCAATGTTGGTTATTTCTATTATTATGTCCTCTGTTCCTCACTGCTTCCCACAGATCCTGTCTCCTCATTATCTATCAACTTAAAGAAATAGGAAGAGAAAATGGGCTGTGAGAAACAGAGAGGTGAATGCTGGCTTTCAGGCAGTGGGAAAATGGAAACTTTAGCTGTTATTAAAATATAAGAAGGCCCTCTAGAATTTTTGTACAAGGATCTAGAACAATCATTTGAGCCTATATTATTCATACAGGGAAATGGGGATGTAGGCAAAAACCATTTCTATTTTCTCTGACTGCCATGATAGAGAACCAACTTGCAGCATACCTAGTCTTTAAAGGAATTTGGGGCCCAGCCCCAGTCAGGGTAGTGGAATGAGAAGCTTCAGGATCCCATCTCCTCACAGAAGCTTTGAACAACCAGCAAGAACTGGCAGAAACATCTTTCTCAAAACTCCAGAAAACAGTTAAAGTATTTCAGTAATAGGACAAGTGCCGAATCAAGTAAAAGACCACTTTTTTCTTTTGTCACCGAATCTAAAAAAAGAGGTAAGAACTTGTGGTGCCTTGGCTGGCCCCTCTGCCATCCCCCTCACCGGCTCATTGCAGAGCTGACCCGTGCTCCCAGCACAGGTTCCTGGTCCTGGTTCCAGGGGAACATACTGGGAGCATGTATGTCTGGCCTGTGTGTCTGATGGCAGCCTGAGGGACTGAACCAGGGTACTAATTGCAGACCTGCCATCCCAGAACTTGTCCTGCATGTAGAAGGAAGTTCACAGAGCTCTCCTACAGAACGCTGTGGGAACACAGTCAAGTTGTGCTGTGTGGGGCAAGGGATTGCTGGCCGTAGGACATACAGTGCAGTGCCCAGGACTGTGAGGAAACTGTTTCCTAAGAAAGAGGGGACATTCATGTCAATGTAATTGGGGGAATTCCTAGGACCACACATGCACCTAAAGGATCAGGGAGGCCCCCATGCTTTGGCCTGGAGCTAATCTCTAAACTCATTGTATGGATAAGCCCTTAAGGAAAGAACTCACAAAAGTCGATCTGCAAAGGTTGAAAAGATGTTTTCTTTTTCCTCCCCCCCTCCTCCTCTTCTTTTTCTTTTTCTTCTTCTTCCTCCTCCTCCTCCTCCTCCTCTTCCTGTTCCTCTTCTCCTTCTTCTTTGCTGCCTTCTTTCCTTTTTTTTGGTTAGCTCCTAGAATTCAAGGAAAGCTCTGTCCTAACACTAGCTGGATACAAGCTTAAGGAACAGGTGTTTCACAGTTTAAATAACAGTGCTAACACACTAACATATCAAAGTGTCCAAAAAGAAGCAGTGGCCCAGGTATAGGAGAAGACTGAAGCATTAGAAGCCATCAGTGAGGAGGCCCAGACCTGAGAAATACCAAAGATATTTTTAAAATGGTCCTAAATACACTCAAAGAACTAAAGGAAAATATGGACAAAGAATTAAATGAAATCTGGAAAATGACAGAACACAGAGAGAATATCAGTAGAGAGACTGAAATTACGAAAAGGAAAAAAACAGAGCCGAAGACCTCAGTAACAGAAATTAAAAATCCCCTAGATGAACTCAGCAGCAAATTGGAGCTAGCAGAAGAAAGAATCAGTAAACTTTAAGAAAAGACAATTGCAATCATCCGGTCTGAGGAGCAGAAAGAAGAAAGGATGTAGAAAAGTAGACAGAACCTGAGGAATCTGTGGGATCCCATCAAACATACCAGTATACACATTGTGGGAGTCTTAGAAGGAGAAGAAAGGGACAGAGAGACTATTCAAAGAAACAATGGCTGGAAACTTTCCAAATTTAACAAAAGACATGAATATACACATCCAAGATGCTCAACACACTCCAAACAGTATAAACTCAAATAGACCCACACCATGATATAATAAAACTGTCAAATGCCAAAGATAAAGAGAGAATTCTGAAAGCTGCAAGAGAGAAGCAATGTGTTACATGCAAAGGAGACTCAATAAGATTAAGTTTGATTTCTCATCAAGACACCACGGAGGCAACAAGGCAGTGGGATGACATATTTAAAGTGCAGAAAGCAAAAAATCTACCACCCAAGAATTCTGTATCTGGCAAAACTGTCTTTCAAAAATGAGGGAGAGAGTAAGACATTCCCAGATAAACAAAAGCCGAAGGAGTTTGTCACCACTAGACTGGCTGTACGAAAGATGCTAAAGAGAATTCTGCCGGTTGAAAGAAAAGGACAATAGACAGTAGATTGAAACTGCATGAAGAAGTAAAGATCTCTGGTGAGGGTAAGGATATGAGTAAATATAAATACCAGTACTATTGTATTTTTGGTTTGTAACACTACTCTTTATTTCCTAAAGAATCTAAAAGGCAAAGGCATAAAGTGTAATGTTAAATCAGTAGTTTCGGATTCCTAATGTATAAACATATACTTTTCTACAAGAACTACATAAAAGTGGGAAAACAGAGGGACAAAATTTGTGCTTACTATTGAAATTAACTTGGTATCAAAGCAAATGAGAGGTTTAAAATTTAGGATGTTAAATTTAAACCCCATAGTAACTACAAAAAAAAAAAAAAATCAGAGAATATGTAAACTCATAGAGACAGAAAGTAGAGTACAGGATGCCAGGGGCAGGGGACAGGAAAAATGGGGTGTAGAGGGTAGGGTTTCTGTTTGAAGAGATGGGAAAGTTTTGGTAATGGAGGGTGGTGAGGGTACTGCAACATTGCAAATGTGATTAATCCCACTGAATGGGTATGCTTGGGAGTGGTTGAATTGGGAAAAGTTTATGTTGTATATATGTTCCCACAATTACACAAAAAAAGAGCATCTAAAGAGACAATGATAATTAAATGCAATACATGATTCTGGACAAGATCTAATAAGGGAGGAGAAAAGGCTCAAAAGGACACTATTGGGGCAACTTAAAAAATCAAAATATAGACTATATGTTAAATTTTCTTGAACTTGATAACTGCACTTACAGTGATTACATAAATGAATATCCTTGTTCTTAGGAAATTTACATGGCAGTGTTAAGTATTCAAGGAGCAGGATGTACACAACCTACATTCAGGTGTTCAGGAAATGGATTGAGAAATAGATGGACAGACAGAGAGACAGACAGATGGATAGATGGACTGATAGATAAATGGATAAATAGATAGAATGATATGGCAAATGTGGAAAAATGTTGAATCAGTAGATCTGGGTGTCTGGGGAGATGGGGATACACTGGAATTCTCTTATATGGGGTTGTCTTATATTTATAAGTTTGAAAATATTTCAAAACAAAAAGGTGACAGAAAAAAAGGAATTTAGCCTAAAAACTCATCTCACCTTGTTGGCTTCTGTGGGCCACAAGCAGAATTGAAAATGCACTAATGTGGCCAAGAGGAGGAATGAGGAATTATATGTGAGGGACAGTCCATTTCCCTGTGGCATCTAAGAGGCATTTTCCTAGGCTGACAGTCTGACGACCCCTCTGAAACCAGTTCCATCCCCAATCATGTCCTCTCCATCGTGCTTCAGTCTTGGAAGGATGTGGAGCAGAGGAAGCACATTCCTGAATGGCCAGAATGATGCTGCCACCTTTCCCGGGCCCCACCCCAGGCACCCCTTAGATCACCCAGCCGGGGCCTTAAAGATCCACGTGTAACTACTAGGTTGGCATTACAAATCATGTTAATAAGAGCTTACATTTTTGACACTGATAAAACCTTTTATAGTGAAAACTTTAAATATGTATACAAAAATAGACATACACATATCATGAATCCCCTGAGTTTTCATGAAGAACCACCCATCTTCAACAATTATCAGCTCAGGGCCAATCTTGTTTTACTTTTGACCCCCTCACCCCCAATTCTCCCTTTTCCATACGATTTCAAAGCAAATCTTGGCTATCGTGTCATCTCATCGAAAAATCTTTCAGTAAGTTTTTCTAAAACAGAGATTTGCAGACTGGCCCATGGGCCTACCTCCTGTTTTGTAAAATAGTTTATTGGAACACAGCTACGCCCGTCCATTTACCTACCTTTGTTGGCTCCTTTAGCAGGCACAGACCCCAGGGCTCACAGAGCCTCAAAGATTAACTATCTGGCCCTTAAAGAAAAGGGTGCTGTCCCCTGCTCTAAAAGATAAGACTTTTAAAAACATACTATACTACCATTATCGTACTTAAAATGTTAATAATTAGACACACAGTCACTTAAAATTGACTTTGTCTTTTTCAAATGCCTTCATAATCATTATCTCATTTGAATCCCACAAGTTTGTGAGGTAGGGAGGGAAAACCTTAACATTTAAATTCCTTTTGTATAAAAGAAAATGGAAGCATAGAGAATTTAAAAAGTGACTTCATTAAAGGTAGGCAGCTAAAAAGACGTTTGACTAGGGTTCTGCCTCAGAGATATTTTGGTGGGGCAAGGAGAAGCTTGAATTCTGCAGCAAGTGAATGAGAAATTCCCTGTGTATTTCTTAGCTGTTCCATTTCAAGAGTATTTGACTTGAAAAATCTGGCATGGGATATATATTTCAGACATGGAGTTAATTTAAGGTGAACCTCCTTCAAGCAGTAGGAATAACAGAGTTTTATATTGAATGAGAGTTCCCATGGAACCACTCTGAGTTTGAAGTGCCATAGAAGCGTCTGGAGAAAAATCTATGGATAAACCTGTTTCCTAGCATCTTCCTTAGAAAAGAACATGGTGTATTATTTAAAGGCCAAAGAAAAAGGACAAAATGCGGGGGTTGGACATTTACTGTAGTTACATGAGCACCCAGAGTCTGGGGGTACATTCTAGCTCCTCTGTCCCATAAAGCTGGCTGAAAATAATATAAAAGCCATTCTTTCTCATGAGAAACCTGGTGGCATTTTTATTGGTCTGCCCATGAGATAATACTTCATCTTTGTGGAGAAAATCTAAGAGCACTTTTGGAAGTGGCAAATAGTTACAGAAAGTCTAAGCATGCTTCAGAAACTATAAGAAGATTAGGTTTTATTTTTATGTGACCTAAAACCCTCTATGCAAGCAAAGGGTGTTGCTGAAATGGCTCCCAGATAAAAAGAAATCCTTGTTTATGTTTAAAAATAGTTTTCTTTAAAGATATCTGAAATGTTGTCCTAATTTAAAATGTTGTCCTAATTAGGCAATGATCTCCTTGAGGGCAGGGGCCAGTGTTGGTTACTTTTTGGATTTCAAGGGACTAGAATGGGGTTTGGCAGGAAATGGCACTTAATATTAGTGGAGAATTCTGGAAGATGTCACCTTAACCAAGTGATCAAGGTTAACATCAGCACTGATAAGTCATGTGAATATCATCTACCCTTGTGGTATGCCAAATAATCACCCTCCACACCAAAAAAAAAAAAAAGATATCCAAGCCCTAACTGCTGGGACGTGTCAATATGTTACCTTATATAGTAAAAGGGACTTTGCCGACACGATTAAATTAAGGCTCTCAAGATGAGGCTGTCATCCTGGATTATTTGAGTGGGCCCAGTGTAATCACAAGCATCCTTATGAGAGCCAGGCAGGGGGAGATTTAATTAGAGAAGAGGAGAAGACAATGTAACAATTGTGACAATAGAAGCAGAGATGGGAGTGATGAGGCCACACATAAAGTTATGGCGGCAGCTACATGAAGCTCTCTGCCGGAGCCTCCAAAAGGAACCAGCCCTGTCGCCACCTTCATTTTAACCTTGTAAGACTCATTGCAGACTGCTGACCTCCAGAATTGAAATAGCATAAATTTCTGTTGTTTTAAGCTGCTAAATTTCCAGTCATTTGTTACAGCAGTCAGAGGAAACTAATACATACTCCCTGATATGAAATGATGAGAGGAGCCTACTCACTTCTGTGATTTTCCTCCTCCAAAATCCACATCCTCAGTCTAATCTTGAAAAGACATGGGGCAAACTCAGATTGAGGGATATTCTCCCAAGTACCTGACCAGTACACTTCAAAAGTGTCAAGGTCATGAAAAATAAGAAAGTCTGAGAAATTGTCACAAAGGGAAGACTAATGAGTCCTGATAACTAAATGCGACATGGTGTCCAGGATCAGATGCTGGAACAGAAAATGACAGTAATGGAAAGACTGCTGAAATCCAAATAAAGTCTGTAGTTTAGATAATAGTAATGTGCCACTATTAATTTCTTAAGATGTGAGATTTCTTAACTGGTAAGATGTTAACAATAGAGGAAGCTGGGTGAAGTTATCGGGGAACTCTCTGTACTATCTTTGCAACTTTTGCTGTGAATATAAAGTTATTTAAAAGTAAAATATTTAAAAAGGGCTCCATCCCAGCAACATATTGTCTTGTAGAAGCAGAAATCATATAGGGATATTTTTCAGGGGCTCAAGGGCTACACTGACCAGACTGTCCCAGGAGAGAGGAAGAAGCTGGAAAGAGAGATGGCTGAGGGTAGAGGGAAGGTGCCACTCTTAGTTGCCTTGGGTGCCACTGGATGGAAGTAGTGCCTGAGGTATAAGCAAGGGGAAAACATCCATTTTCTTTTTCCTTTTTTTGTGGCTAGCGAAACAACCATAGTACAGAAAAGCTCAGTGACAAATAATGTCCATTGACTTGATTTGACTTGCCCAAGCTCACTGAGCAGCTGAGGAAATGGAATATAAATTGTCCAATGACATGGAAGCCCAGAGTAGTTAAGTAACTTGTCCAAGGACACAACCTTCAAATAATATTTTCATTATAGTGTTTGCCTTTATTTCTGGCGCACTTCACTCAAATGCTGTGTACAGGATCCATTCATCTCCTTGTGTGTCTCACAGCTTCACTCCTTCTCATAGTTGCTCAATATTCCTTGTATGCATACGCCACCATTCACCATTCTGTTCCTCAGTCTATGTACCCTTAGGCCACCTCCACCCATTGCAAATCATGAATACTGCCTCCATGAACACCAGTGTGCAGATGTCCATTCATGTCTCTACTCTCAGATCTTCCAGTGACACACCCCATAATGAGGTTGCAGGACCTTATGGTCCCCACATATTTAGCTTCTCATGGAACCACCACACTGACCTTCAGAAAGTCTGCACCATTCTGCCTGCTCATCAACAGTATAGGTACATCTAGAAGGTGTGTGTTTTTAAAGCCTCTCTTTCTCAGTGAAGAAATGAAGCTCTGAGAAGTTCAATGACTTCCCCCTAGGTCACATGGGTGAAAAGTGATTGAATAAAAATTTAGGATGTAGGATGGGGATCTGCCAGCTTCCTCTGTAAAGGGCTAGATGGTAAATATTTAACTCCTGTGATCCATACGCTCCTGGGGGCAACCTCTCATATCTGCTGTTGTAGCGCGAAAGCAGACGAAATGAATGGGTGTGGCTGTGTTCTCCCATACACGTTATTTACAAAAACGGGTAGTCAAAGGATTTGGCCCCCAGGCCGGAGTTCGCTGACCCCCATCCAGAACTTTAATTCCCGGTCTAAGGCTCTTTCTGTGAGGCTCTGCTCTGTTTCACTTTTATCTGTTACCATTGAAGCCAGTACAAAGCAGTGACAAAATGAATTATGCCTCAATGAAGAATTTAAGCCTGGATGCCACAGCTCTGCAGTCCTATGCCTTATTAGTATTATCTTAATTCTGCAGATTGACTATGTTGAAAGAAACCTAGCTATGCTTTCAGTAAAGAGTGCGATCCATAACATAGGTGTAGGTTTAGGCAGAGACCCACCTTATGCTCAACAGAAACAATGATTCCAAGAGGGGGTAGGAAGAAACTGATTACGGCCAGGAGCCCAGACATACACTTGCAGTTTTCTGGTGTTCTGATGCCCTACTCTAGGAAATTTGCCTTGGAAGAGTTACTGTATTCTCACTTCCACCCAAAACAGACACCACGAGGCCCTGGTTGGACACAGTTCTAGTTCCTTGGGTGGGGGGTGGAATATTTTTGATGAAGGGTGGGTGGGATGATTTTGGGTTATTCAGAGTTAGGGTGACCAGCTTACCCCGGTTTGCCTGGCATTTTCCTGGTTTTACCACTGAAAATCTCTCATCCTGGGAACCCCCTTAGTCCCAGAAAAACTGAGAGACCCCCCCGCCCCAAACTGGCTGATCATCAGATTCATTTGGGGGGCTTTTAAACAAACATCTGGCATATCCAATTAAGGTTCAAGTCAGTGTTTGAGAGTTTATCCAGATGTCTCACATGAGTCTAAATTAGAGACATCCAGCTAGGTATCTTAAGTGACACACTTTAGAGGTTAACATGTCCATTGCTATGTCCTTGGAATAATCTATTTGATAGTTTCCATTTCCCTATTCTCACATTGTATTGAATTGGCATCACTCATTACAGTTTTGAATCAACATTCCAATCTTGGAGACCAGCAAGGTATAAATAAATAAATGCTCTGGGTTTTTCCCCTTCTCTAATAATTTCATGTTAGGCTTTTCATCTAGGGCATGAAAAACCAACCAACCTCCCTCCCTCCCTCCCTCTCTCCCTTCCTCCCTCCCTCCCTTCCTTCCTTCCTTCCTTCTTTCCAACCCTACCAGGAACTCACCAAAGTGCAAAGGCTGTAAGTTATGGGCCTGTAGACATGATTGTCGTTGTTTGTTTCTTTTTGCACATATAGCACTTTTTAAAATTTTTGAGCCAACATTTACATATTAGGAGATTTCACATAAAATTCAAATATGTGTCTGTTTTGAAAACTGGAAAACTGGACAACACTGGACCCTCCAGTCCACATGACTGTGATTTTCAACCCCTTCTAGACAGGCCATGTCATCTGTAGTCCTCCACACTTAGTTGAGTCCCCCACTGCACCTTCCTGTCATCTGCCTAGCATTAGAGTTTGTGTCCCTGCTCTAATGGGATCTATATTACAGTGAGTGTGTGCGGGTAGCTGAGCTTGTGCCTCGACTTACCAGGCCTGGGCCAGGGGACCTGATATCACCCCCTGGGGAGGGTAGTAGGTACGGGCGTGAGTGCCCTCTGCAGCCCCCCCGAGCCTAGGAAGCGAGGTCAAGGCAGCTCCCTTTTCCTCACCCAAAATGTCACGGGCAGGGGAGGCTTGCCGGAGGAAACCGCCTTTCTCCCAACTGCCCTTTCCCCACTTCCTTATCTTACCCACTCACTCCCTGGTGCCAAGGCCACTCCTGCCACCGCCAGCGCGCATGCACCGTGGCCAGAACAACTCCCGCCCGCTGCAACGGCTCCTGCGTCCTCTCAGAACCAATCCTAGCCCCTCTCCCTTCAATATTGCCATTTAAGGCTACTTCACCTCTTTTCCAGCCCTACCCTTCTTACCAGCCTATATAACCTGTAATCACCCCTGAATAAATCTCTTTGGCGCATACTCCTACTGGATGAAGAGTGTTTTTGTCCTTATCGCCGCCCTCCATACCTTGCACGCCTCTCGCCGAGGACCCGGCCACGTCCTCCGCCTCGCCCTCGCCTCCGGGAAAGAGCCCCCGCCGCCGGTACCCTTTAAGCAGCCCCGAGAGCTGAGGGCTCGGCTACCGGCCGCCACTCCCCCTAGAAGCAGTAACCCCGACCGCAACTGGTGCCCCGTGTGAGGAACGTCTCCACACGACAGTTTGGCAGGTCGCCCGCTCGCCCGGACGCCTCTCCAGCTTCCCATTTCCTCGCCTGCAAGGTAAGGGCCGCCTCTCCCTCGCCGCTTCCGGAGCCATGGGAGGTTCCTTGCTCCGAAGCCGCTCCTCCCTTCCCCCACGCTCTCTTCATCCAGTAGGAACTCTTCCCTTCCCCCACGCTCTCTTCGTCCTCTTGTATGCGCACTTCTATAACCCCCGTTCCTCCTAACGCTCTCCCTCTTCCCCTCCATTACTTTGCTGTAGTTCTTTGTATCTTTCTTTCCTCATTTGGCACCGTGTGCCTCTTTGCAACCGCCCCCCCTGACTGCTCCCGTTGTCAAAGGGCACTGCTTTCTGCTCTCGCCGTCTCCTTCGGCCTTGCGGCCACAGTTTATCTCATTCTCTCTGCTCGGTAAACAACTCCTCCTCCTCCTCCCCGCCAGCCGGGCCGGCCCGGCTCGGGAACAACTCCCCCTCCTCTCCCCTCAGCTATGGGTACTCGTATATCTACATGTCAGGCACCTCAAGTTCGTGCTCTAGCGGGTCTCCTAGACACACATCGCTGTAAAGTGTCTGTCCGGCAGCTGCAGATATACTGGGATCTCCTGCTGCCCTTTAACCCATGGCTCACCACTTGCCATCTTTGGGACCCTGTTACTTATGATCGCCTTATTGATCGAGTCACCAACGCCATGGAACATGAGAGCAAGCGTTTCCCTCCCGGCTTGCTCCCCACCCTGATAACCATCCACTCCTGCCTTCAAGGCTCCCTCCCCCCTGATCGAGGCCCCGTTAAATCCAAGGAGGCACTATCAACCCAGCCAACAGACTCAGATAGCGATACTAATTCAAATCATGACTCGGACACGGAGTCCTTAGTCGAGCAGATTAACAACGCGCTCGAGGTGACTCCCAAAAAGCAAAATAACACTGCGCCACGCCAAGATGGCGAACTTCCTCCTTCTTCTTCCATCGAGGGGAGGAAATGCTCCGGCGATGACGTCAGCCCTAAGCTGGGCCGGAAACCGCATACGCTTTACCCCGCCCTTCCACAGGGCGGAGCTAGTCCGCCATCTTATGCCTTGGGCCCCGCCCTTTCACAGGGCGGGGCTGATCCACCATCTTGTGTCTTAGCCACGCCCACCGCGCCGCCATCTTGCGACACTTGGGGCCTCCCACTCCCGCCTCCCCCTTCGGCGAGCTCCCCCTCGGAGCCGCTACCGGCAGCTGCCGCCGCTCCTTCCACCCTGCCGACTAACAACCCCTGGCTGCCTTCTGCACCTCAAGGCAACCCTTGGGGCAACGCTCCCCCTACCCCCACTCCCGCGCCAAGTCCTCTGCAAGCATGTCCTCCTTTCTCTCGTGCCTTTCACTGCTTTCCTCTTAACCTTGCCCCCACCCCACAGAGACCGCATGACTGGTATCCCATTGACTTAGATACTATCAAGCAGCTTCGCAGGGCCGTCAAGGAGGACGGGTTAGGTAGCCCATATGCTTCCCAAATACTACAGGATCTCGCCATGAACTATTGCCTCCCACAAAACTGGGCCTCGCTTGCCCGTTCAATTTTTAACCCCGGTCAGTTTGTTGACTGGCGTGCTCACTTCCAGGCAGAAGCAGCTAAGCAAAGTGAGCAAGATGCAGCCCTTGGAGTCTATCATCCCCCCGAAGCCTATTTGGGCACTGGAGCGTTTCTAAATGCGTCTGCTTATATTAATACACCTGCCACCTTTTGGCCTATCCTTTGGGGAATCGCCTTACGCGCGTTTGCCAACTGCTCTGCCTGTCGGCCTAATAAATTCACCAAGCTCTTCCAGGAGCCGAGTAAGCCTTTCGCCACCTTTGTCTCCAGAGTCGAAGAAACCTGCGCTCAAAAGGTAAGTGATCCCCAGGCCCAATATTACATGTGCCCATCCTCAAATCCTGGAAAATCGTACTGTAATTCCCCCAACGAGTACTACTGTGCATACTGGGGGTATGAAACATTAGCCACTAATTGGAAGTCTCCTGTTCCTAATCATTACCTTACCTTAAAATGGACCCCTACAGGGTGCAAACTCCCTACTGTTAACTGGCTCGGCCAAGAAAGTAAGGAATCCTGCACACATCTTAATCTTACAGTGCAGCTCCCCACTGATCCCTCCTGGTTACTCGGTCAAACCTGAGGCTTCAGAATCTATGAGAAAGGAACCGACCGAGGATCACTTATTCTAATAAAAAAGGAGGCTGTAAACCAATCATGCCAAAATACTGCATTAAAAACACCCTCTAGCATAGGTCCCAATAAAGTCATTAACCCCCTTTTTCCACAGCTCTCCAGCCGCACCTTAGTTCCAACTAAACGCACTTCAACTACATCTCAAACCCCACCACCCCAGCTTCCTCTGCCCCCTTCTCGTTATTCCTCTCCCCTCCTCAGCCTCATCCAAGCCGCCTTTGCCTCAGTGAACTCCTCCAACCCCAATTTTACCTCCTCCTGCTGGCTCTGCCTCTCCACCTCTTCCTCACTGTACGAGCCCGTTGCCTCCAACCTCTCCTTTTCAGAAAGCACAGAAGACAGCCCCTCGGAATGCAATTGGAATACCTCTGCCGTCCCCCTGACCTTTCATTCAGTCTCCTATACGGGAAAGTGCGTCCGCCCTCGCTCCAGTAACTCTCCCGACCTCACTGCCTGTGCCAGCTACTCATTTCCCAGTAGCTCGGCAAAATTTCTCATTCCTCATAACTCCTCCCAATGGCTCTGCTCCTCTACAGGACTTACCCCCTGTCTCAGCACGAATATCATCAGTGAATATAAAGAAACTTGCCTCCTAATTGTCCTTATCCCTAGGGTCTTATATCATAGCGAAGAAGACTTCTTCCTCCGTCTGGAAAGAACTGCAGCTCCAGCCCCACTGCAAAAGCGAGAGCCCATCACCGTCCTCACAATTGCCTCCCTCCTAGGTCTTGCCGGCACTGGCACCGGAATCGCTGCACTAGCCAGTCAAGGCTCCGCCCTAACTCACCTCAGGGCGGCTGTTGACGAGGACATTCGTCACTTACAAAACGCTATTTACCATCTAAAAAATTCTGTCAATTCCCTCTCTGAAGTCGTGCTCCAAAACCGCCGAGGTCTTGACCTTCTCCTCCTCAAAGAAGGAGGCCTCTGCGCCGCCCTAGGAGAAGAGTGCTATGTATATGCCAATTCCACAGGTCTCGTCGAGGACAGCCTGAAAAGGGTCCGAGAAGGACTGGAAAAGCGTAAAAGAGATCGTGAAGCCACCAATTATTGGTCCAGTTTTTTCACTCCCATCCTCCCATACATCCTTCCTTTTCTTGGCCCCCTATTAATAATTATTCTAGCTCTCATCTTAGGACCCTGCCTCATCCGCAAAATTGTCCAGCTTGTAAGAAAACAAACAGATGCCCTTTTTTCCTCGTTCGTGCAAATCCAGTATCAGCGACTCGCCACCTCTGACGCCCCCCACTCCAAGATGACAGCCAACCCTCCGCGACCTCAACGCCACCGGTCAACCCGCCGACCGCGAGGCCCTTCTCAATCACCTGAACATCGCTCTCGCCTCGAGTTCCAGCTTCTCTGAACCCCTGAACTTTAAACCCCTCACCTTCGCCCAACCCGCTGCAGCGAAGCCATTGTCAAGCGCCCGGGCACCACACCAACACTGAGCTCCAGCCTCGCTGAGCCACCGTCAACCCCTTTTTCCCTTCCCTGACCTCCCCCTTCCCTCACCCTTAGCGGGCCTCTCCGGTAAAGCCTCTTCCTCTAATTAGAAAAGAAAGGGGAATTGCGGGTAGCTGAGCTTGTACCTCGGCTTGCCAGGCCTGGGCCAGGGGACCTGATATCACCCCCTGGGGAGGGTAGTAGGTACGGGCGTGAGTGCCCTCTGCAGCCCCCCCGAGCCTGAGGAGCAAGGTCAAGGCAGCTCCCTTTTCCTCACCCAAAATGCCACTGGCAGGGGAGGCTTGCCGGAGGAAACCGCCTTTCTCCCAACTGCCCTTTCCCCACTTCCTTATCTTACCCACTCACTCCCTGGTGCCAAGGCCACTCCTGCCACCGCCAGCGCGCATGCACCGTGGCCAGAACAACCCCCGCCCGCTGCAACGGCTCCTGCGTCCTCTCAGAACCAATCCTAGCCCCTCTCCCTTCAATATTGCCATTTAAGGCTACTTCACCTCTTTTCCAGCCCTACCCTTCTTACCAGCCTATATAACCTGTAATCACCCCTGAATAAATCTCTTTGGCGCATACTCCTACTGGATGAAGAGTGTTTTTGTCCTTATCGCCGCCCTCCATACCTTGCACGCCTCTCGCCGAGGACCCGGCCACGTCCTCCGCCTCGCCCTCGCCTCCGGGAAAGAGCCCCCGCCGCCGGTACCCTTTAAGCAGCCCCGAGAGCTGAGGGCTCGGCTACCGGCCGCCACTCCCCCTAGAAGCAGTAACCCCGACCGCAAGTGTGAAATGTTCAATAACTTTGGTGTTTCCCACAACTCCTTGTACATGGGGACCAAGAAGTAGATGCTCAATAAATATTTGTCAATTGCTACATTTCTAACAGGAACATAAAATGATCTTCAGCTCTCTACCTTTTTTCCAGGTGGGGTGTGATAGAATGGGAAATGAGTGAACCAGAAGACCCTGCCCACAAACTGCATGGTCATCAGAATCATAAGGAGCTTTAAAAATACATACGTTCCTAGGCCCTATCCTAAATCTGCTGAACCAGGGTTTCTGGGGTGTTAGTGGGGGTAAAGTAGTGATCCTCGTCCATCCCAGTCCCCTACAGATTAACCAGCAATGCCAGTTCTTGTCCTAAACTCCCTCTGCAGTCCCCCATTCCCCAGGTGAACTTGTCTTTGTCAATATGAAAGGAATAACACTTTTCTAGAAAAGTTTACACCGCTGACACAGTATCAAACAGAGACTTCAAGGCCATCCCAGAGATGAGACTTCTGAGATTCACATGGCTTCAGGTTTGTGTGCAAGCCCCTTTGCTGCTCCTCCTCCCCTCCCTCTCCTTCCGCGTTTTCTGTCCTTTCCACACACACTGATGTCCTCGAACATGGTAGTCACATTGACCAATTCCTGCTTCTGCTTCCTTGCTTATGCCGTGTCCCTCCTGCTCTCCAGAATGCTTTCTCCTTTCCTAAATATTAGATGCTACTCCCAATGCCATGTGGTATAAGGGCTTGGAATGGGCATTGACAGACCTATGTTTTTATGCATTTTTCTTCCATTATTACTCACATGAGGGAATTGGACAAAGTCACTTCTCTGACCTTAGTTTAACCATCTACAAAATGATGGAGTTGACCTGGATTATTTCTGAGGTCCCTCTAATTTCTAGAATCGTTAGATTCTAGATTTTTATCTGTCACCTTGTCCATCATTCAGAGTCTGGCTCAAGCCCCATCCTTAAAGCTCTAACTTGGAACATTCTAGCCTCAATTTCCTGACTCTTTTTTAAACATGACACTTGTTGTCTGAGCCATTATTTGGCAACTGATCATGAATTACCTTATGATATCTTTCATCTTGCTGTTTTGAAGTTTCACTTGTCTTTTTTTTAGCCTGTCATAGATTCAAGCTTTGACTCCTTAGGCAACTTATTAAGAATGTTGAGGGCAGAGATTTCTTATATATTCTTAGCTCTTCCACAGTGGCTCACGTGATTCCTTGTGCCAAATTGGTGATCAATACATAATGATTAATTAAAAATATGGTTAATTAATGCATAATATTTACATTCTCATTATTCTTCCCCATTTGGGGATTCATCTGAAATCATACTTTTAAAAAATCTGTCATATAGTTACCTGCTTCCTATCTGTAGCTCTCTATTAGGCTCTCATTACCTAGTAAATGAAAGAAAAGTGATTCTTTTTTAGTCCATAAATAGATTAGGAGAATAAATAGATTGGTGGATGGATGGATGGGTGGGTGGATGGGTGGGTGAACAGATGAGTGGGTGGATGAGTGGATAGGCAGATGGGTGGACAGATGGGTGAAGGGATGGGTGAATGGTTGGATGGATGGATTGATTTTGTATATCCTGGCCATTCCTACAAGATACCTACCCATTTTAGTGCTGGGTGCCTCCATACTATGTAAATAGAATTTAATACCTGAATTGGTCCTTCAACACAAAAAGATGATGAAGAGTTTGTTTTCTTTTCCAGTAAGTATAAAGTGTAAAGTTGGATTTAATGTTGACAGTGTGTAATGCCCAAGTTATGTTATGTTCGCTTCAGTGTAGTGTTACTTCTGCTAGATTGGAGCTGACGGAATGAATCAGACTTACGTGGTGGTTCTGCTTTGTCAATTCCATGGAAAAACTGATCATAAGTCTCCCCCTCTCTTGTGATTTGGAAGGTGGAAAGAAACAGGAAAGCTTTGTTTGTGCCAACTTATTGAAGTAAAAATCTTTGAATTTCTTGCAAGGAGTTTATGAGATAATGTGGTTTTCAGCCTTTCTTGACACCTAGAGCTGTGCTGTCCATCATGGTAGCCACTCACCACATGTGGTTATTTAAATTTAAATTGGATGTAAACAAAATTAGTAATTCAGTGTCCCGGCCCGCGGGATGATCAACGGAGGCTCCAGCTCCTGCGAGGGAAGAATGGTATGGGACAAGAACACGAAGAATGACAGCTAGACAAAGATTCTGATCAAGCTGCAAAACTTTATTGAAGAGGCAGGGTATATATACTCTAAGGTAGAGGGAGTGGCTAGTACGAACGGGTGGCGGCCTAGGATTGGTGGCTGCAAAGGCGGGTGGCGGTCTAGGATTGGCTGCTGCTGTTGCTAGGGCGGATGGCAGATGTAAGGCTAGCACAGGATTGGTGGCTACTGTTGCTGGGGTAGAAGGCAGGTAGTAAAGCTAGCACTCTCGGCGCGAATCTTAGGCGCGAACGGCTATCACTTCCGTAGAAGGCTGAGGGCAACTTAAGCCACTATTGCATCAGCCCTAGCGGTCATGTTGCATATCTCCGGCATCGCTGAGGGTGGATTTTATACATGCTACCTTAATCGTCCCCAACAATTCAGGTCCTTAGTTGCACTAGCAACATTTCAAGTGCCCAGTAGCCACATGTGGTAAGTGTCTACTGCATTGGACTGTGCAGATAAAGAATATCCATTATCACAGAAATTCTACTGGATGGCTCTGAAGAGGGTTTACTCTGTGCCTTGGGGCTCAAGTATCATTTCCAGGATCCATGTGAGCTGCAATCTCTTATAGAAGGAAATAGGCAAATATGGAATGCCTCGCAGCAGCACAGGCTTTTCCTGTCTGAGTCCATAAATGAGGAAGAGAGGATACCAGGAAGCCTAATACAATCACCAAGCATAGGCTGGGGGAATTTGGGTATCCCGTTGATGTGGTTTTGAGATCTTCTGAAGAACACATGAGGGGTCCATTTTCCAGGTCCCCCCCAACTGCGGGATACATTAGTAGCCTGAATCATGAACTTCTGTCTGATCCTTCGACTTTCTGGACTTTTTTTCCATATTCTTTTGCAGATTCTCTTCCATTTGCCAGTCTACCTTTCTAACCTGCCCCAAGACTTGCCAAAATAAACACAGCTCTAGCCCAGCGCTTCTTCCCAGTGCCTCCCACATGGTGTCACCAGGCTTCTCCTTTCCCTGACTTTATTTTGGCCTCCCAGATGGCTGGGCCCTTTTCTCTCCATCTACCCAAATTCTGTCACACCCTCAAGGCACAGTTCAAGTCCCTTTTGCTCTGTGAAGCATAACCTGATCTTTTGTTTTCACTGATTTTCCCCCTTCCTGAGATGTTTTTGCCTCTATCGTTCACTAATACTGAATCTATCCTGCCTTATATTGCTAAGTCTTTTTTATAGATGTGTCTTCCACTTCCTTAATCAAATGAGAAGTTCCTTGGGGGCTGGGCCCTCTATGACACCCAGCCCCACACCTTACATCTAGTAAGAGGACAACGACTACAACTCGGCTGATGTTTGAGCTGTGGCAAAATGGTAAAGCCCAGCTGCCAGAAGTGGAAGTCATCTTAAAGCTCATCCCATCCAAAACCCTTGTTTGACACAGTGACCAAAAGGGGTGATGGGATTTGACCTTGTCACAACAAATTGAGAGTACAGTTGAACTGGAACCCTCATTCCAAGTCCCAGTTCCTTCAGGAGAGCTGGAAACTTCTCTTCAGCAACAATCAAAACAGGGTCTGATCCCATTTCCCTTTTCTGGAGGGTGGGAGCTACTGACTGCAGTCCCCACTGTTCTGAGAAAAGATACCCCCAGTGACTCCAGAGTGGTTCCCTCCTAAGGGGCCACCTCTTCTGTACTAGAAGTCCAGCTTCATGGATTCCAAGGAAATTGCCTGGTCCCTTTCTCACAGGAGAAGAGAAGATTTCATTTCAGTTCTTCTAAAGCAGTCTTCCAGTAGGTCCGTCTGTTGGAGCATTTTGCGTGAGCCACCAGTGCATTGCTTCTCTATAGAACGATTTTTCTGAGGCCTATGCTGCCTCCCTGGAAGGAAACTCAGTTGGTGTCTCCCCAAAGCATAAGGATGCCAGAGCTGCCTACAGACTCCAGCGTGATCAGAGGGCAGGTGTGCTGGGGCTGGGCTTTCCCCGCAAGGCTCTTCCAACTGGAAGGCCCCAGGGAGGCGAAGGGCGGCCAAGAACTTTGGCCTTGTCTCTCAAATATTTTCTTTTAAAGTGTTAGAATTTTATGTGGTTAGTTAAGTATCACTTCTGGAAATTATTTATGCATGGAAGCAAAAAAGCACCAAGTTGATCATGAAACACAGGCTCCCTGGTGAGTTTTTTTTTCTTTTTTTTGAACTGTGTTTGTCAAGAACATTCTTTGAAAATAGACTCAATTTGCATTTTTGCACTTGTAAATCCTCCTGGTGTGTGGGGCTTGCATAAATTCCCTCTTAATTAAAACACTTTGCAGAATAAAAGGAAAAAAAGTGTCTCTATTCCTCTTTTTCTGTGCCCCAGTAATAGAGCAGGGGAATTTGTTTTTTTTTACAGCCTTCTTTGACATTCTGGTGGTTAGCATCACATACTTGCTGCCACGTAAAAGGATTCAAATTGCCTTAGAATCCTAAGGAGCTGCTAGGTTTTAATATGGCTTTTTTTTTCCTTTCTAAAAAGCAGTTTTATTGAGATATATTCACATACCATACAATCCATCCAAAGTATACAATCAATGGCTTTTAGTATAATCACAGTCTCCTTAGCAGTTGCCCCTAATCCTTCTATCTTTCCCCACCCCTACATAACCACTTATCTATTTCCATCTCTGTAGATTTATTTATATTTACATCTTCTATAAATGGAATCATACAATATGTAGTACATGACTGATTTCTTTCACTTAGCATAGTGTTTTTAAAATATTATTATTTTTTAACTAGAGAAATTGTAGGTTTACAGAGAAGTTGTGTGAAAAATACAGCATTTCCATATACCCCATCTATTGTTGACACTGCATTAGTGTGGTGCCTTTGTTGCACCTGAGGAAAGAGTATTAAAATAGGACTGCCAGCTATAGTCCATAGTTTACATTAGGTGTATTTTTTTCCATAAACCTCCCTATTATTAACACCTTGTAATAGTGTCATGCATTTGTCATAATTCATGAAAGATCTTTATTATACTTGTGCTATTAACGCCACTCCATCATCCACAACAGGGTTCTCTGTGTTATACAGTCCTGTGTTTTATCTTCTAACTTTCATTCTTGTAACAGACACAACCCAAAACTTCCCCTTTCATCCACATTCACAAACATAACTCTGCGCTGTTAATTACACCCACAATAATGTGCTACCATCACCACCATCCATTTCCAAACATTTATAATCAACCTAAGTAGAAATTCTGTACAAATTAAGCATCAGTTTCCCATTTTCTACTCCCAAGCTATCCTCTGGTAACCTATATTCTAGATTCTAACTCTATGAGTTTGCTTATTTTAATCAGTTTATATCAGTGAGCTCATACGATATTTGTCCTTTTGTGTCTGGCGTATTTCACTCAGCATAATGTCCTCAAGGTTCATCCATGTTGTTGCATGGATGAGGACTCCATTCCTTTTTTACAGCTGAATAATATTCCATGGTATGTATATACCACATCTTGTTTATCGCCTGATGAACACTTGGGATGTTTCTATCTTTTGGCAATTGTGAATAATGCTCCTATGAACATCACTGACAAATATCTATTCGAGTCCCTGCAATCAGTCCTTCTGGGTTTATACCTAGTAGCAGGATGGATGGGTGGTGGTATAGTAACTCTATATTTAGCTTCCGGAGGAATTTGCTTAACTGTTTTCCACATTTTACATTCCCACCAGCAATGAATGAGTGTTCCTATTTCTCCACATCCTCTCCAACCCTTGGAGTTTTCTGTTTTTTTTTTTTTTTAGTAGCAGTCATACTAGTGGGTGTGAAATGACATCTTATTGTGGTTTTATTTGTATTTCCCTAATAACTAGTGATGTTGAACATCTTTTCATGTGTTTTTTAGCCATTTGTAGTAACTCTTTGGAGAAATGTCTGTTCAAGTCTGTTGCCCATCTTTAAATTGGGTTGCCTGTTTTTTTTTATTGTTGAGTTGTAGGATTTCTTTGTATATTTGGGATATTAAACCTTTATCAAATATGTGGTTTCCAAATATTTTGTCCCATTGAATAGGTTGTCTTTTCACTTTCATGACAAAGCCCTTTGATGCCCAAAAGTTTTTAATTTTGAGAAGGTCCCATTTACCTATTTTTCTTTCATTTGCTTGTGCTTCGGGTGTAAAGTCTAAGAAACCATCACCTATCACAAGATCTTGAAGATGCTTCCTCACATTTTCTTCTAGGAGATCTATAGTCTTGGCTCTTATATTTAGGTCTTATCTTACAGTGGTTCAGTTTAACCTGACCCCCTTTTATTTTTCTGTGAGGCTTTTCTGCCCCTTGAGGGGATCCTGTTCCAGGGAGCTCTATGGGGTCACTCTAGAAAAGTGGATCACTTCAGAGAAGTCTCTTTCGCTTTAGGTCATCCAGCTGACTGAAACTAGATCAAGTGAGAGCACAACAGTTCTTGCCAGCAATTCAACCGTGGTCTGTCCCCACCCACGGGGGCCCTTTTGTATGCAGCCCCCCTCAGGGGCTTGTGTTCTGCCCTGGGTCTCTGTGGACTTAGGTCCCTGTACCTGGATGTGCGTGGGGTTCTGACTTGCTGCTCTGAGTTGCTCTAGTCTCTGACCATGGTGGGAGGGACCTGGGCTGTGTTGCCTCTGTGCCACTCCCAAGGTGTGTGGGACAGAGTGAGGGGGAGGGAATGGGAACCAACTGGCAGTCCAGGACATAAGTTTTCCACTTGATCTTTTTCTCTATCTTTGATTCAGCGTTTGTGGAGTCCATTTCCAGTCTCTACTGCCAACCAGAGTTCTAAGCAAGTGGGATTTGTCCTTTTATTCACTACATCTCTGGGGAGGCTTTTTCAGGGGATGTCTTACATCAACATGCTGATGACATCACTCCCTTTTAAATGGTTTTCACACATCAAATATCACCTCCTCCAGCAGGTCACTTGGTTTAAAAGAATAACCAACACTATCCCATCTTTCCAGTCTCTTTTTTCAGGTTTACTATGGTATATAAATTACACACTGTAACTTTTTAGCTGTACATTTCTATGAATTTTGACAAACTTACATAGTCACGTAGCCACCATCACCATCAAGCTATGGAACATTTCTATCCCCTTCAAAAGTTCTTTCTTATCCCTTTATAGTCAGTCCCCTCCCTTCACTCCTAACTCCTGGCAACCACTGACCTTTTCCAGAATGTCATATGAATGCCATCCTACAATACATAGCTGTTTGATTGTGGCTTCTTTCAACTCATCTTGTTGCATGTATCAGTAGTCATTCTTTTTAACTGCTGAGTAGTAGTCCATTGCACAGATATACCATAGTTTGTTTATCTCTTCTCCAGTTAACATCTGGTTGGCTTGTTTTCAGTCATGGTGATTATGCATAAAACTGTCCTAAACGTTCATGTACAGCTTTCATATGAATGTATGCCTTCATTTCTCTCGGGTAAATGTCATCCAGTATTATTTTCTTGAGAATTATTTTGTTCATTTGTTTGTTTACTTGTTTACTGTCATCCACAACTAGAACATGAGCTCCAAAAATGTGGAAGGATATCTCATTCATGACTATATTCTCTGACACCAGAACTGGCCCTAACCTGTAGTGGTCTTGATCAATGTTTGTTGAATAGGTGACTGGATGATGCATGAAGGAAGGGATAAAGGATAGGATGATATGTCGTCTGTAATGTCCAACTTGGGGATCTTGGCATACTGATTATGGTCTGTGAATCACGTTGGTCATTTCCTGTGATGGCTAACAGAGTGACTGTACTAGAACAGGGGTTCCAACCCTGGATGACAAGAGCATGTCCAAGTTTTGTGGGGCCTGTTTAGGGGTGCTTTTCAAAAAAAACCAAATACAATTATGAATTCAAAATTAGGAAGGAAGTGAATATTTTAAAATATCTAGAATTCATAGATTTAGAAATCACAATAAATTAAATAAGCCAATAAATTCCAGAAACATCACAAAATCCAGAAAAATACCATAATACCTATGAATTAACAGCCTGTCATGGTGCTCTAGTGCTTCTTTTCTTGAATATTTGCCTTCGTCTCCTTTCATATCCTCTTAGAATGACAACAATTTGGTAAAATTCTTCTCTATAGAGAGATTAGAAAGATAAGTCAGTCTTTCTTCTAGCATGGTTGATTACAATCGGACTTTTATTAATGAGAAGTCAGAAAAGTCTCTTTCAGCTTCATAACTCATTATTACTAATGCCATATAAATGTTGAAGACAATTACTGAATTTGAGAAAAACCACTATCAAGTTTCTTTCCCACATGGGTCTAAAGTTTCACAGCATTCCAAGTTTTCTCATACTTTCAGTAATTTTAAATACTCATTCAATTGATGATACATGTGAACCCACTTGCCAGTGATACCCTCATTATAGGAGTTTTATGTAATCTTCATCAGATTAGCATTTTGTGGGTGTGCATAACATGAGTGACTTGGTGTTTGTAATCTGGTTACAGGTCTGTGCCCTATAAACACAGAGTCTGGTAAATTCTCTTTTCCTTGATTCCCATCTTAAAAGGGAAAAAAAGAAAAGTATATTTATAATGAAATGCTGTACCAAGCATATGCCCAAGTAGAGAAAATTTCAATTTGATTAAACATCAATGGACGCCAATATTCTGCTTATAATTTTGAGTCTAACTACAGAAATGGTTTACATAGACTAGCTTATGGTTATGTACATTTCAAATTGTGTTTCCCCTCCACTACGCACATACTTCCATCACTAAGCACCATGTGATTCTAGGCTTGGGGGCCACTGTCATGGACGACATGCTTTTGCTCACAACCTTTCCAGAAATATATTTTATTAAATTTCCTACTCACTGAAAGGTGCAGATCAACATGACCATATGCCCAGCCTGTGGAAGGTGATGGGAACAACGACGCAGAGCCTGGGTAATCCAGTTCTGAGATCCCAGTGCATTTTATTTCCCTACCGCTCCCATCCTGGTAAAGCCACCATCAAGTCTCACCTGCATGGTTATAGTGGCCTCCCATCTCGTCTTGCTGCTTCTGCTCTTGTCCCTGCTACAGTCTCTTCTCAGTGTAGCAGCCCAAGTGATGCTCTTAACACATGTTCATGTCACTCCTGTGAACTAAAACAAATGTCTTTCCGAGTCACTCAGAAGAAGAGACTAAGTCGTTACGATGATCCAGGGGTTGGCAGACTGTGGCTCATGGACCAAATCTGTCCTGCCTCCTGTTTTTTTTTTTTTTTGTAAATGAAGTTTTATTGGCACACAGCCACGCCCATTCATTTACGTATTTTCTATAGGTGCTTTCCGAGCTGAGTAGTCTCAATAGAAGCTGTGTGGCCGCAAAGCCTAAAATCTTTCTCACCCTTTACAGAAAAAGTTTGGCAACCCCTGAGCTACACCATCTGACCCTCCCATCCCTTTGTAACTGAATGTTCTGCTAACTCTCTCCCTTCCTTACTCCCCTCCTTGAAACATCCCTAGTACATGCCTGTCATTGCATCCTTGCTTTGACAGTTCCCTCTGCCAGCCGGCTCCCTCCCTCTCTTTCTTTAGGCCAATGATCAAATATCATTCATCAGTGAGTTCTTCTCTGATGCACCCCCTCCATTTCTGTTGCTCTTTATCTTCTTTTCAGGTGGTGTTTAAAATTATGCATGGCTGGCTTGCAAGATTGTGCCCAGGACAAAGGGACCCAGCTAAGGGACAAGCAGGGGCTGCAATCCAGTCCTCTCTGTGCATCTTTCTTCAAAATCCCATGAAGGCACGACGCCCAACAGTTTGCCTGCCCAGAGAAGGCAGGCCATTAAAGGTGCTATGTAGGCAAGTTTCTGCCTGATGGAAGCTGGCATCATCTCACATCACATATTTTTGTGTTTACATGTTTATTGTTCATCTCCCCCTGCCTACTCTCATTCTGGCACTTAGTGAGCACTCAATAAAGAGTCCTCAAATTGGTGAATGAATAAATTTGCTCCATCTCGGGACTTTGCCCTGATCTACTCAGGGAAGGAGCGATTGCAAGAAGATGGATTCTTTGAGGGGTCCTTTTTGTCCAGGTTGTTTTGAGAGCTCTGGAGCTGGGGCAATGTTGCTTGAAAGACAGGCAGAGCTCTTTGGACTCTACTAGAATAATTACTAGCCCAAAACCCTTGTACCTACAGCGGACCTGAGACTCCAGCGCCTGCCCCTTCTTCTGCCCCACAGCCTTCTCCGAATTATGCTGCCTCTTCCTTGCTCTGTTACATGGCTCCATAGTGCCTGACTCAATTTACCTGTTCTGGTTATTTCTGTTATCATGCTGCTTAATCCTTTATATGAATAATGATAACGCACATCCACCACTTTAAATGTGCCAGGCACTGTGCTAAGGACTTTAGAAGTGCTGTTTCATTTTATTCCTCTGAATAGTCATACCATTAACCCTATTTTACAGATAAGTAAATTGAACCTTAGAAAGTTTAAGAAATTGTTTAAAGGCCACATAGCTAGCAAGTACAGCATTGCCAGCAATGGACAGAGACAGCCTTTCCCCTAAGTCTAGCTTCTTAACCACTAATCTGGGTCATCTCTGTTTTAAGTGGGGTTTTTGTCTATTTTGTTTAATGTAATTACTAATATATTTGAATTTAAATCTACCATCTTATATGTGTCTTTTAGTGGTCTCACCTGTTTCATGATCCTTTTTTTTTCTTCCCTTCTTGCCTTCTTTCAAATTAATTAAATATTTTCATTATTATATTTCCCGCTTTACGCATTTGCTAATTATCATAAGCTCTTTTTAATATTTTTTAGGGGTTTAATATTTTTTAGAGTTTACCACCTGCATGCTTGACTTATTGGAATATGCTATAAATCAGAACCTTCTCACTACCCAGAAAATGCAAGATTAATAGGACAAGTTAACTTCATTTTAATTCTCTTCTGCCTTTTTTGGAGGGCAGGGGCATTGTTATTGCACATTTTAATTTTCTCTCATTTTAAAACCCACAAGACATTATTTTTATTGTTGTCCATAGTTAATATTCATTTAGATTCACTCATAAATGTACCTTTTCTGTTGCTCTCTATTCCTTCCTACATCTTTGTGGCTTCATCTGAGAACACTTAACTTCTGCTTAAAGAACTCCCTTCAGTGTTTCATTTAGTGTAAGTCTAGTGGTGATACCTTTTCTCAGTTTTTGTTTGCCTGAAAGTGTCTCTATTTCAATTCATTTTTGAAGGATCTTTTCACTGGGCCTAGAATTCTAGGTTGGCAGTTCTTACCTTTCAGCATTTTGAAGTTGCCATTCACTTATCTCTGACTTCTGTTGTTTCTGTGAAGTCAGATGTCAGTTTTATTGTTGCTCCTTTAAAAGTGTTGATTTTTTTCTGTTTGGTTTTAAGATGTTATCTTTGGTTTTCAGCAGTGTTACTTACAATGTACTTAAGTGTGGTTTTCTTTGTAGTTTTCTTGCTTGGGGTTCATAGTGTGTCTTAAATCTGTGGCTTGATGATTTTTGTCGATATTTGAAAGTTCTCAACCATTACCACTTCAAATATTGCTTCTGTCCCTTTCTCTCTTTCCTCTCCTTCTTTATGTTATCTACTTAAAAATAGAATAATACAGGTCATCTTTAAGCTTTTCAAGTACCCCCTCCCCCCATTGGTGGTGGTTGTTTTGATTGAGGCAGGCAGTTTCATACTAGGGAGAGTCCTCTGTTACTGAGAACTATTTTAAGCACAATTTCATTTCAACATTTTACCTGTCCCATAAATTTCTTAGTCTTTTTTTTTTTTTTTTTCATCCCGTTTTCTCACTGTACTTTGGGCTGGATATTTCTTCTGTCTTATCTTTCAGTTCACTAATCTTCTCTCCAGCTGTGTCCAGCCAGTTGCTGAATCTTCCATTTAATTCTTAATTCAGTCGTTGTATATTACAGTTGTAGAATTTCCATTTGGTTCCATCTTGTCATTTAATATCTTGAATTAATCCCCCGATATTTTAAAATCCCTCTCTCATGACTCTAACATCTGGAACCTGTGTAAGTCAGTCTCTATTATACGTTCCTTCCCTTGGTTTTGGCCATTTTTGTCTTGTCTCCTGGTATACCAGGTAAATTTTGTTTGAATGCCAGATTTTGTGTATGAAAATTTATAAATCATTTTAGGCTCTGGGTTATATTATCATTCAGAAAAGGTGAAATTTTGCTTCATGCAGTAGTTAGGAGGTGGCAGAATATCTGATTCAAACAGGGACTGAGCAGATTGGAGGCTGGGCTTCAATGTTTCTAAAAGTTGGTTTACTTCTGTTTCATCCCTACTACTAGGGTGGAGCCCTTTGGGCATCTCAACTGAAAATGTGGGATGTTTACCTGGACTGCTCCCCTTGATGGGAGTTGGAATCCATTTACTTTCCCCCTCCCTCATAAAACTACTAGATGCTCTGGTCAGCTCTGGTTTTTCTGCTGCTGCTTGAAATTTGTTAAATACCTTGAGGGAAAAATTATGATAAATGGCAGCTTCATCTTTTTCCACTTCCCTTCTCCCCAGGACTTTGGTCCTTCAAATCCTTAGTGCTTTGGTATTTCTCTGATGCTTTCAAAGAGATTTTCTACTGTTTCATGTCAAGAGAGTTGGTCGGCAACAAGCTACTTTGCCATTATCAGCACTGGAGGATCCTTATATTACCTCTCTTAAAGACCCGGTCTGCTTCCCTCCAGGTTATACACAACATGGTTCCTTTAAAGAGGAGTGCAGAACTATCTATTTGGACCTGTGGGATCAGCATCCATAACCTCAAATTATCTCAACCATTTAGTCAGAGAGAAGTGAGCTGTGGCTAACCTCAAAGTGGGTAAGTCAGGAATTTCAGCTGAGGCCTGCAGTGGTGGACACTGCCAAGCATCTGGGTACATCAAAGCCTCTGAGATCTTTAAACTAGGTCAGGACTCTTAGTCCCAATAAGCAGAAGCTAGAGCTGATGTTTAGTTAAGCAGTGATTGATGATACGTGAAATTTCATGGGGAGGAAAGAGCCAAAATGTTCCCAAGGCACATTTCTTTAAACTACACTTCTTTACTACCTTTTTTAATTCTACTTTTTATTTTTTAGAACACTTACTCAGGCCAGTTGGCCAGTGGTGGTAGCTAAAGGTTACATAGGAAAGCAAGAGGGAAAAAATGTGAAATTCAGCACATACAGAAATTTATCTTCCAGTATAAGAGAATTTACTGTGCCAATAATATGTCCATGTGCCTCATTTATTTCTTTATGCTGTCTATGTATAAATAAAATAAGTACAGATTAATTTAAACTTCTTTGTTTCCTTTGGTAATGACTGTTGTTATCGAGTCAGCCATTTAATGCCAGGGTCAGGCCTTTGTAACTAAGAAATATCTTTACAACAATAGAACATTATGTAAAAACAAAATCACAGTAATTTCCCAATAAGCACATATGGAAAATGCTTATTTTTTAGTAGAGGTGATCAAACTAGATTTGTAAGAATTTCATGGTTTTTCTTTTCTTCTCCCCTTCATACTTTAAATGTTTGGAAATATCACAGTAGAGCAGAAAAGTCAGAATTTGAAACTGTTTTGCTTTTAGATTGTCAATAGAGGTGAAATTGAAGGTTAAAATAATGGTTTAAGGTATATAGATACTAGAAGATGAAGATAACGATTGCAAATATAGATACAGTATTGAGTTTTAAGTATTCTTTACTGGTGCTTTAAAAGGCCTAGGAATGTGAAGTGCTATAGTCAAATATAACAAACACCTCTAATTGGTGAGCCCTGAGACCTAGGTTCTAGTCGTGGTTTTCAGCTAATAGCTGGGGGACCTCTCTGAGCTCCAGTCTCCTCTTTTTTAATTAAGGAAATGGGACTTGATGACTTATACATTTTATATTCTATAGTGATGTATTAAACAGGCTTGCAGTGAAACATGTACTCATTTGTCTAGACTGTGATAACAGCACTTTTTATGCTGACCTATTGCCAATGTCAGTAACATCGTGTGGTTCTTTAAGGGCTTTACCTGGGTGTATCCTGCTTTCCCAACCAGATTTTAAATCCTCAGTGGTCAGGGACTTTTATATCCATAGTACCAAGCACAGCCCAAGATACCAAATTAGTACTTAAATGTGTTTGCTGATAAATTGACTAAGCATCCTAAGCCATGAATGTTTAGTGCTACTCGGCCGGTGTGGCCTATTATCTTCATTATCACAAATTAATAAGCCCATCTGTCAGTTCTGTGTGGGATGTAAGACAGGCTTACCACTGTTTAAGGAGCCTTCGGCTTTGATGTGGACTGGCAGAGGAAATGGGAGAAACTTCTGCCAGGTTCACACCTTCAGTGCACACAGCCCAAAGCCAGTACTCTTTTCCTGTAAGGGGCCAGATAGTACATAGGGACAGACTTGGCAGCCTATCTCTCTCGTAACCACTCATCTCTGCCATAGACAGCATGTAAACAAATGGACGTAGCTGCATGCCAATAAAACTTTATTTACAGACACAGAAATTTGAATTTCATATAATTTTCACATGTCACGAAATATTCTTCTTTTGGGTTTTTCAACCATTGAAAAATGTAGAAACCATTTTTTAGCACGTGGGCCATACAAAAACAGGCAAGGGCCAGATGTGGCCAGTGGGCCATTGTTTGCTGGCTCTATTTGAATGGAGTAGGACCTACGAGAATCCATGACCTCCTTCCAGGTAGCCAGGGCAGACTTCCTAAAGGATATAAGAAATAAGAATCCTATATCTGAGTGATGCTTCAGAGTTACCAAGCACTGTGATCAGGAATATTAGCTTTTCGGCTCATCAGGAATTCCTACCATTAGCCCTGCTTTTCGATGGTGAAATGAGGTTCTGTGGCACGTTATTAGAAAATAGTAAAGTTGAAAGTCAACCCTCAGCCTTGAAGCCAAAAGTCTTCACTTCCAAGCCCTGGGGACTCTGTGTTGCTAACAGTTATTTAAACGAAGAAAACAGTTTTAAATCACGGCTTCCCCAGGTTCTAACTCCCAGGAGTGGTGACTGTGGGGGCAAAGCCTGCTCTGTCGCTCTCTGGGGAATGTAAAGGTGTAAACAGACACCACGCTTCTCAGTGCATGCTCTAAATGTTTCACCATCAGAGCAGCTCTGCATCCTCTAAGGTCTTTCCATCACAGGCTCATGTAAACAAGCTGCCTTCGAATTGTTACCAAGAAAAGGGGGAATTGTGCTTGGGGAGGATCACTTCCTCACCAACCCCCAGCATTTCTTCTGGGTTTGAACGATTAGAGAAGCAAGAAAAATTTCTGCCGGAGATCTCTTGGGAGAAGGCTGGCTGATAAGACGGTGTGCAGAGGGATTTCGAGGAAGTGGGAACGAGGGGTGTGTTGGGCTGGGAATGGGGCTGTCTTGAGTATCTCAAGTATCTTGAACCCACTTCCAGATCGTAAAGGAAGACATCACAGGGCAGTCTCAAAGGACCAGTTGGGTACCACAGTCTAGACTTTCAAAAACTGCAGTTACTTATTTATTCAAAAGTATTTTTTGAGGATCAGGAACAAAAATGAATGTGGCATGGACTTTTCTCTTAAACTCATACTCCTGTGACCCAGGGTAGATCTGCCTTCTTAATATCCAGAATGTCAGTAAAAGTCTCCAGGGCTTAAGCTTCTTTTGAACCCTTTTGTGCCTGGTACAGAACCATGCCAAAGTAGGCACTTAGGATAGACTTTTTATGGTTAAAAGTGTTTGGTTTTTTGGTTGTTTTTTTTTTTTTTTTTTTTTTTTTTTTGAGGGAGAGGGCAGTGCTTTGCTTTATTTGGAGACGTAGTGAATTGTAAATAAGAATGATGGATTGGATATTGCTTTCCACAGTAGCTGCACGTTTTTTTTTACATTTTCACCAGCAATGCACTGGAATTCCAATTTCTCTGCATCCTCTCCAACGTTTGTCGTTTTCCATCTCTTTGAATAGCCATACTTGTGGGTTTGAAGTGGTGTTCATTATGGTTTTAATTTGCATTTCCCTAATGGCTAATGATGTTGAGCATCTTTTCATGTATTTATTGGCTATATCTATATATCTATATCTATATCTATATATATATTTGGAGAAATGTCTATTCATCGCCTTTGACCATTTTTAATTGGGTCATTTGGCTTTTTGTTACCGCATTGTAAAAGTTCTTTATATTTTCTGGATATTAAACCTTTATCTGATATATAGTTTGAACCTAAAAAAGAAAAAAAAAAAGAATGACAGGCTGAGCTGGAGTTAATCCTAGGAAGAACCTGTGAAAGCTGGACTATTGCTCTCTAATGACCTCTGGGGTTCCTTGGGGATCAATGGATATGGTGTCCGGAGAGGCAGCATGCCATCAGCAGAGCCCCATTAGCTGGCTAGAGGGGTCCTGAGCATTTGTGGGAGATGGGGGAAATGCCCATGACATGGTTGGTGAAGAAAGATACAAAACTGTATGTTCTCAACTCTGCACAAAGGACAGAGGAAGTATTGGAAAGAAATGTATCAAAACACTACATACAAGACTTATGGATGAATTTTCTTCTTTTTTGTTTTTATCATTCTCTACATCTAAATTCTTACAGGGAGCACTTTGCACTTTTATAATACATTTTTTTTAAGTGAAGAAAGTCCTACGAAAACTCCACCTTCCTTGCTAATATCTTTGCTGACTCAAAGCAAACTATGTCATTTGGTTTTTAAGATGCCCACACAGTTTCATGGTGACAGGCTTACAAACTATGTTTCTTCCTTCTTTCCTCCTTCCTTCCCTCCCTCCTCCCTCCCTTCCATTTTGTTTATTTTCCCCCTCTTTTTATAGTTTTTTTGTTTCTGTGATTAATTCATAGTGGGGACAAATTCAAAAGCGTTGAATTTAAAGAGATGTCTGAGTTTGAGCCCTGGTTCTTCTGTCAGCTATGTGACTTTAGGCAGGTCACCCTGCAAGCCTCAGTTTCAGATCTGTAAAATGGGGGCAAGAATATCTACCATCATGTTGTAATGGTTGTGATGGTGAAAAGAAATAACGTGTGAACTTCTTTATGAAATGCTAGAATTTCTAGTGAAAGAATGAGTGTACTGTTAACACGATGGCTGTTTATTGTTTATGTTCATAAGGGAGCTGGAGGTCTTTGTTGCAAACTCAACTAGTTGACCTTCTAGTGGACCAATCATTCTTTCTCAGGATATGCAATAACCTTTTATTTAAGTAGTGCTTCCGATATTTCAAAGTGCATTTGAAGCCCCTCATGTGGCTGTTCATCTAGCAAGTAAGATCCATATCACAGAGGAAGAAAATGGAGCCTCTGGAGTCCCAGGGTTTAAAGCCTGGATTCGGGAGCCAGATGGCCTCAGTTCCAGCCCCTGCTCTGCCCTTGCTAGCTGTGGAACCTTGGACAAGTCACTGAACCTCTTTGTGCCGCAGTTTCCTCATCTATAAAACCAGGATGCAAATAGTAGTCCTTACCTCCTAGTACTGTTATAAGAATTCAAAGTTAATTTTTGAAAAGTGTTGAGAACAGTGACAGGCACATAGTGAGTGATATATAAGTTTTGTTAAATAAATTTTAAAAAAATTAAAAGAAACTAAGACAGCATGCAAGAACAAAAATAGCTAATTATGGAAGTTGGAGGAGAATGCCGGGCCCCCAATTCCCGCCCTGCCTCCCTCCCTGTCTTGTGCTCCTACATCACGTGGTGACGCCTCCCTGGCACTGCCAGGATCACCCTCCTGGGCCACTGGACCCCATCAGATTTCGGCGACTGTCTTGCCATTTATAAAAGCTCTCGCAAAAGCTTATTTAAATATAACACTGTTAAGTGTTTATAAATAAATGCAATAATTCATATGCTATGGTTGTATTTTTGTACTTTTGAACTTTAATGATTCCTCATTTGTACAAAAAAACAGATAATGCATTTTATTAAGATTGTTTAGAAATTCTATTTTTACACCGAATTGATGCTTCCCATGTCCCTTGGTGCACCCTGGAGGTCACTTACAGGCCTGGGCTTCCTGTGTTTCTTTGACTGAGGGCCATCCCTGGCCGAGGGAAGGCTTGGGGCAGGCTGTTGTACCCTGGAATTAACACCCCAGGAGCAAATCCTCCACCAAAGAGGGATGGAAGTTGGAAGATAAACACCCCAGAAGAGTATTTAGGAAATGGCCCATGTGCAGAGAAAGACTGGGCTGAAATATTTGTCTATGCGAATAAGGTTGGCTCTAAACAGTTCGACTACCTTATTTTCGAAACCCTGAACCAAGTTTTCCTGGACTTGAGGACGGGCCAATTCTGACCGACTGCAAACATGTCAACCCGCCATCTTAGTCTCCTAGGACCACCGTAACAAATTACCACACACCTGGTGGCTTCAAACACTAGAAATTTGTTGTCCCACAGTTCTGGAGGCTAAAAGTCTGAAATGAAGGTGTCAGCAAGGTCATGCTCCATTTGAAATCGGTAATGGAGAATCCTGCCTTGCCTTTCCTAGCTTCTGGCAGTTGCTGGCAGTCCTTGGAGTCCTTAGCTTGCAGCTGCAGCACTCCAGCCTCTGCCTCCCTCGTCATGTGGCTTTCTCCCCTCGGGTATCTGTGCCTCTTCTCCCCTTCTTACGAGGACACCAGTCATAAGGGGGTTATGGGCCCACCAACGTCGGGGTGTCCTCGTCTTAACGAATTCCACGTGCAGCGACCCTATTTCCGAGGGCCTGGGCATCAGAACTTCGACATATCTTTCTGGGGGACAGAAGTTATCCCATATCACCCACTTGTAGATAAATCCAAATTCTGACAATTTGCCCTAATGTGTATCCCTTAAATCCCAAGATAATTTTAGTTAGAGTTCTCTCTCTCCAGGGGAGGTAGAACAGTCAGCTCTCTTTACCACATGGCACACATTAAAAGCTTTTTGCCTTTCGATCTGAGGAAGTGTTTGCTTTAAAGATCATTTCACATTTTAAATGTTTCACGTCATCTTAACCGTAATAATTGTACAAATTACAAAATGCCTGCAGGGCTTTGGGAGTTAGGGCCAAGGCAGTTGTAGAGATCCGTGCTCACAGCTGTGTTAGCTGGAGAGCAGCCTCTTCACTTCTTCACTACATGTCCTTATGTACTGTACACATCTGCTTTCCTGCTAGCCCATCATTAACATTGCACAGCTTGAAAAAGAAGACAGATGGTGTCAGTGAAAGTACCAAGATTTCTAGCCTGACGTCCAACTCTGTCTTCACCTGTATGACCTTGGCTATCAATTTCCCCTCTCTGGGCTCACTTTTTTTTTCATCTCGAGCATGAGAGGACAGTGTTAAAGTCCCCTCTACCTCTAAAATTCTCCGAGTCTCTTCATTGTTTCCAATTCTGTCTCTAAAGCATTTATGTAGCCCAGTTGCTTAGGGGTGCCCCACTTCTGCTACTCTTGCCAACAACAGTTCTCTGGAAATCCCCTCCACTGCCCTTCTAGGTGTAGGTGCACGTTAGCAGTGGGAAAGGAGTCTGACCACTCTGCTGCCTCCAGGGCCTCTGTGGAATCATTTGTATGCATGGCGCTCCATTGGCTTGTTATGTTTGGGGATTACAGTTGTAGGAGACCTAAGAAAATGCATTGCTCGGTCCTTTCATTGTACAGAAGGGACTCCTCCTCGTTCACCTTCTTCCACCTCCACGGACCTGTTGACTTCAGCAGGTTTCCCACACACCCTTGGCTTGCTTCAAAACCCTTCATCGAAAATCAGTCCATGCCTAGTTAGTTGCTAAGGTGTCCAGCATTCTGGGTACCTTGCATGACTAGTTCAAGCATTTCTGCACTACTTGTTTCCAAACACCTTTTGGAAGCATGAGTAGGACTCGTCTTAAGATCTCCCGCAGTTAACATCACGGTGTCGCCTGTGTCTGGTGTCCTTCCTGGCTTCTGGGCACAGAGTGAGGAGATTGGGGTCTAGGTCCAGCTCTGCGTCATAGGCAAATCCTACTGCTCTTGGAAACCTCTTGAATGAAAGGGTTAGAAAAGGACTTTGCCAGCCTGTGATCTAGGATAGGTACAACTATTTTGTGAACTAACCGATGAGTTGACTCAGACCCTCTTACTGGGCAGGACTTAGTCGGGTCCTTCTCTAGGGAAGTCAAATCCTTGTTCCACTTCAAGAACCCACAGTCATCATGGTGAGAAGGACCCAAGCCACCACATGGTTATCATATCCCCTCTCTGCTAGGGCAGAGTGCAGCAAGGGCTGGAGCTGTGACAGTTTACGCCTGGCTTCCAAAGATAATCACGTTTCACGCTTATGTCTTTGGCAAGGAAAAAAACATCAATTTTTTGCTCTGGGAAACCATCTGTGTTTATTCAATTGACAGACACTACCTTTCAATCCATCTTAAATTGAGCCTCTGGGAGGCCAGCAGCTCAGCAGTAAAAAATTAAGCAATAAACAAAGCAGTCATCCCCACAACCGCTGATGCTGGCAGGGATGGTGCAACTGTTGTGGGGAGTGATATTTTGTAGCAAGATGATCCTCCCTGCTTGGCTCAAACACTAGAGGAGAGCAGCCCATCCCCTCCCCCTCTTGTTGATTTGATGATTCCCCATAAATGTGGATGGTTAAACCGTGTCCTTCTGGCTGCTCTCCTCCAACTCATTAACAAGCCCTGGTTTTCCTTCTTTGCTGCCTGCACCTCCCTCCCCATTTGGTTTCATCTGGGAGGATGGAGAACCCTTAGGAAAATAAACTGTTTAGAAGCTGCTGCAGATGAACCAAGCTCGGCTTTTTATGAAAATGCACAGTGAACAGGAATAAATAACTTTACCATAGCCCACAGGCATCCTCGAGTTAGAAAGACCTTGTTTCTGCTAAAAGTAGCTGTTGGTTTATTGGTTTCAGGGAATTTTCATGCACCAAATGGCTGCTGGTATTAGAGATTAGCTTTGTTTGGGGACTTCAAGTTGGATGACATCCTCAATCTGTGGACAACAATGTGACTACGTCACTTTTCCCAGAAGGCAGGCAGAAGTGACTGCCCTGGGATCTGACTAGATGATAGTTGAATGAAACAGAGGCACTTGCCTGGGGTGGGGATGGGATGGTTGCAAACATTCTTCACATCTGCATGTGGGGGAGCCCTTATTAGAGAGTAGCTTGGAATTAGCCCCAAGCTGGTGGGAGGAATGGAACACATTTTGAGCATTTGTCTGACTTTTGGCTACATCTGAGTGTAACAGATTGACAGGCGAAAACAGGAACGCTTCCCTCGTATGGAACCAGGCTTTTTGTGAGCTATTCAATGAAACCAAGCTTCAACAAGCTCTGCTTTATTCCATATCCAGAGGGTCACAGCTTCCACCGCCCTACCCCCTCTCCCCTGCCCCCCAACACAGACACACAACTTCAATATCAAGCAATCTCTTACCTTAACTTTGCCCTTCAAAGACGCCCTTTGGCAGGGGGTTGGGGCGCTAAGCATTATCTCCAGCTGAACACATCCAGAGCAGTCAGCCAATAGCACACCAAGAACAGACTTTTCTCTTGTGAAAACTCCCATCAGAAATACCTTCAGTGGAATTTTATCTAAATTTAAAACAAATCCCAGTGCTGTACATATATTCCATTTAAGAGCCCCTGGGTTAGAATACTGTGTGTTCACAATTTAGCCAAAAAATAAACAAACAAAAACTTTGCCTTTACCTAGTGTTCATTAGTCTATAAAGCACTTTTATACTCACTGCTAAGCATTATCTCCAGCTGAACACATCCAGAGCAGTCAGCCAATAGCACACCAAGAACAGACTTTTCTCTTGTGAAAACTCCCATCAGAAATGCCTTCAGTGGAATTTTATCTAAATTTAAAACAAATCCCAGTGCTGTACATATATTCCATTTAAGAGCCCCTGGGTTAGAATACTGTGTGTTCACAATTTAGCCAAAAAATAAACAAACAAAAACTTTGCCTTTACCTAGTATTCGTTAGTCTATAAAGCACTTTTATACTCACTGCTTCATTTTACCCAAGACTTCCCTGCTGGCCACAGAGCTGCTCTACATCTTTTACTATGGAAATTTGTAAATGTCAAATTCACTTACTATCGGCCATCTATTAGATCAAAAGACCCTTGGAACTAGGAGGCTGACATATGAAGCTGATAGTATTGGGCCATATTTGATTTACAAAATGATGATTCCCTATGGTTCAACTTCATCAGATTTGATTTTGGTCCTGCGTGAATTAACCATGCTTCATTCTCACGGCCTGTTCATGCTTCAGTCTCATGGCCCAGCTCACAGGGTATTCTGTCACCCCAAAGTGAATCAGTTTAACTTGGCACAAGGGAATGAATGGGGTCATTGTTGGCCGCCCCAGGAGAGGCATATTGGCAGGAACCACACTCTGTGTCACCACGAGGTGGAGGGTTACGACAAGGACGGACAGGATGGTTGGGAGAAAAACATCAGCCCACGAAACACAGCACACTTAGGAGGAGGGCCCTGCCAGAGCCACCTGACCAATTGCCAGCTCTTGGGTTTCCCTGGAATCCTAAATGTATCTGAAACTGAATGGAGTCCCCTGTGCTCTGCAAGTGCTGGAAAGGAAGGGACTCAATGGCGCCAAGCACTGGCACTGTGCCAGGGGCACCGTGGGGCACATGTATAGTGATTGCAACCAAAATACTGAGACCTATTCAGACGATGAGGCTGAGGCTCAGGGAGATTCCTTCATGACCCCAAGGTCACAAGGGACAGTTTAATTCGCAGAGTTAAAGTTTGGACTTGGATATCTCTGAAGTCCATGGCTAGCCCGCTGCTCAGCATGGCTTCCCAAATCCGGGCCATGTGAGAAATTAAGCTCACTGTACCTAAATAAAAGCCCCATTCCCTACTGTAGATTTTGTCCAAAGACCTCATCTAGTGGCACAGTCAAGGAATCTACACAAAGGGCGTCGAAGATGTTTCCTAGTGTGTAGGTTGAGGACTTGCTGCAGACAAAGACTGAAAAGCAGCAGGAAGTGGCGGGTGGGAGGTGCCTTGTTCAGGTGCCCCCAGAGACACAATTCAGTTGCATCCAGATGCTCAGGGAAAGTTTCCCATCTGGTTCTGCAACTAACCCAGGAGAGAGAAAAAACTTGGCGAAGGGCCAGGTGCAAAAAAGAGGACCCAAACAAAAACAGTCCAACCAGGCACCCACCTTCTTTTAACTGCATATTTTATTGAGATATATTCATATACCATATCATCCATCCAAGTATACAGTGTCTCATAATGTCATCACCTAGTTGTGCAATCATCACATTCAATTATAAACCATTTTCATTGCTTCTAAAAGAAAAATAATAAATGCAAAAAAAGAAAACCCAAACACTCCATACCCCTTTTCCCCCACACCTCCATTTTTGACCCCTAGTATTGGTGTGGTACACTTGTTACTGTCAATGAAAGGATTTTAAGATATTACTGTTAACTATAGTTCATAGCTTGCAATAGTTAATTTTACCAATCTATTTTCTTTTTAATTTTTATTGGGATTGCTCAGATACCATACAATTATCCAAAGATCCAATGTGTACAAGCAGTTGCCCCTGGTACCCTCATACAGCTGTGCATCCACCACCACACTTAATTTTTGTTCAATTTTTAGAAACTTTTCCTTACTCCAGACAAGAAATTAAGTGAAAGATGTAAAAAAAGAAAAAAAAAAAAAAAAAGAAGAAAAGGAAACTCGAATCCTCCCATATCCCTAACCAACCACCCTCTATTGTTGACTCGTAGTGTTGGTATAATATGTTTGTTACTGTTTATGAAAGAATGTTGAAATACTACTAACTGTAGTATATAGTTTGCAATAGGTATATAGTTCTTCCCTATATGCCCCTCTATTATTAACTTCTAATTGTATTGTCATATATTTGTTCTGGTTCATGGAAGCGATTTCTAGTATTTGTACAGTTGATCATGGACATTGCCCACCATAGGATTCAGTTTTATACATCCCCATCTTTTGACCTCCAACTTTCCTTCTGGTGACACACATGACTCTGTGCTTACCCTTTCCACCACCTTCACACACCATTCAGCACTGTTAGTTCTTCTCACAATGTGCTCCTATCACCTCTGTCCATTTTCAAACGTTTTAAGTTCACCCTAGTTGAACATTCTGCTCACACTAAGCAACCACTCCCCATTCTTTAGCCTCGTCCTATATCCTGATACCTTATGTTTCATGTCTATGAGTTTACATATTATAATTAGTTCCTATTAATGAGACCCTGCAATATTTGTCCTTATGTGTCTGGCTTATTTCACTCAGTATATTGCCCTCGAGGTTTCTTCATCAACCCATTTTTTTTTTAGATGGTTTTGTTCACATATCATACATTCCATCCTAAGTAAACAATCGACGGTTCTCCGTATGGTCACATATTTATGTGTTCACCACCTTCACCACTATCTATATAAGGGCATCTACATTTCTTCCACAAGGCAGGAGGGAGAGTCAAAGAAGGTAGAAAGGCAAAAGAAAGAGGAAAAAAAATGACAGCTAGGTAGTAGCAAAAGGAAAAGTAACCTTAAATCAAAGTAGAGTAAAGAGTCAGACAACACCACCAATGTCAAGTGTCTAACATGCCTCACCTATCCCCCCCTCTTATCTGCATTTACCTTGGTATATCGCCTTTGTTCCATTAAAGGAAGCATAATACAATGATTCTGTTAGTTACAGTCTCTAGTTTACGCTGATCGCATCCCTCCCCCAATGCCTCCCCATTTTTAACACCTTGCAAGGTTGACATTTGCTTGTTCTCCCTTGTAAAAGACCATATTTGTACATTTTATCACAACTGTTGAACACTCTAGATTTCACCAGGTTACACAGTCCCAGTCTTTACCTTTCCTCCTTTCTTCTGGTGTCTTACATGCTCCCAACCTTCCTCTCTCAACCGTATTCATAGTTGTCTTTGTTCAGTGTACTTAAATTGCTGTACTACCATCTCCCAAAATTGTGTTCCAAACCACACACTCTTGTCTTCTCCTATCACTCTGTAATGCTCCCTTTAGTATTTCCTGTAGGGCGGGTGTCTTGTTCACAGAGTCTCTCATTGTTTGTCGGTAAATATTTTGAGCTCTCCCTCATATTTGAAGGACAACTTTGCTGGATATAGGACTCTTGGTTGGCGGTTTTTCTCTTTCAGTATCTTAAATATATCACACCACTTCCTTCTTGCCTCCATGGTTTCTGCTGAGAGATCCGCACATAGTCTTATTAAGCTTCCTTTGTATGTGATGGATCGCTTTTCTCTTGCTGCTTTCAGGATTCTCTCTTTGTCTTTGACATTTGATTATCTGATTATTAAGTGTCTTGGTGTAGGCCTGTTCAGGTCTATTCTGTTTGGAGTATGCTGCACTTCTTGGATCTGTAATTTTATGTGTTTCATAAGAGATGGGAAATTTTCATTGATTATATCCACTCTTACTGCTTCTGCCCCCTTTCCCTTCTCCTTCTGGGATACCAGTGACACACAGATACTTGTGTTTTGTTTTGTCCTTATGTTCCTGGAGATGTTGCTCATATTTTTCCATTCTTTTCTCTGTTTTCTTGTGTGTAGGCTTTCAGGTGTTTTGTTCTCCAGTTCCTGAGTGTTTTCTTCTGCCTCTTGAGATCTGCTGTTGTATGTTTCCATTGTGTCTTTCATCTCTTGTGTTGTGCCTTTCATTTCCATAGATTCTACTAGTTGTTTTTTTTTAACTTTCAATTTCTGCCTTATGTATGCCCAGTGTTTTCTTTACAGCCTCTATCTCTTTCGTGAAATTTTCTCTAAACTTTTTGAATTGATTTAGCATTTGTTGTTTAAATTCCTGTATCTCAGTTGAAGTGCATGTTTGTTCCTTTGACTGGGCTATAGCGTCATTTTTCTTGGTGTAGGTTGTAGTTTTCTGTTGTCTAGGCATCTGACCTCCTAGGCCACCCCAATCAGGTTTTCCCAGACGAGAACAGGCTCAGGTCACAGAAGGAGGAAATATTCAGTATCTGGTTTCCCTGATGGTTTTTCTTAGAGGATTGATACACCTGTGCTTTTCTGCCCAGCAGGTGCACCTGTCAGCCTGTCACTGCCTGTGTAAGAGGGTGTGGCCTGTGGCTCTCCTCCCCCAGGCTTTGGGGTCTGGTTCCAGAAAGGTGGGCAGTAGAGCTGGGCCCCACCCTTTCCTCTTGGGAAGCTATGCCCCCTCCAGAGAGGTTATCTGCATATCAATAAGTTCTTTGTTTCTCCAACTCTGCTGATCAAAGTGTTTTGATTTAAAAATGGCTGAGGGTGTCTTTACTGCAAAGCGCTGCGGGCTGAAAACAGCTGGGGTTTTCTCCACAGAGAGAGAAAGGGACAGAAAAGCTCCCAGGTTCACCTGTCAGCTAGAGATAGCACCCGATCCTCTGGGCTCTCCGTCCTGAGACAGATATGTCCCCCGACTCTCCCAAGGTCAGTTGTCACCAAAAGCCTTTGTCTGCTTGTTGAGGATTCACTAGATATCTGTATTGAGCAGTTAACATTAAAACCCCAGTTGGAGCTGGGCTGAGAGAGTGCTCCCTGTGAGGGAGGGGCTCTCGGCTCTCAGCGTGGGTCTGCAATTTTACTTACAGATTTTATGCTGCAGTCTCGGCCATTCCTCCCAATTCAGGTTGGTGGATGATGAGTGGACAGTCACATTTGTCTTCCTGTAGTTATTCCAGGTTATTTACTAGTTTTCTGGTAATTTATGAATTGTTCCAGAGGGGACTAACAGTCTTCCACTCCTGTCTATGCCGCCATCGTAGCTCCTCTACCAATCTATTTTTAACCCTTTGTACAAGTGTCATACATTTGTATTAGTTCATTAAAAAACTTATTCATACTTGGAGTGTTAATCTTAAACAATGCCCACATCAAAGTTCACTGTGTTATACAATCCCATACTTTAACCTCTAGCTTTCCTTCTGGTGACATAGATGACTCTAAACAACTGCTTTCAACCACATTCACCTATAATTCAGCACTATTACTTATACTCCCAATAACGAGCTACCCTCGCCTCTATGCACTTCCAAACATTTAAGTTCAACCGCATTAAAAATTCTGTATTTTTAGGCAAATGGTCCCCATTCTCTAGCTTCAATCCATCTCTTGGTAACCTATATTCTAGTTTTATGCCTGTGAGTATACATATTCTAGTTAATTCGTATTTGTGAAATCATATAATGTGTCTCCCTTTGTGTCTGACTTATTTCACTCAGCATTGTATCTTCAAGGTTCATCCATGTTGCCATATGTTTCAGGACCTTGTTCCTTCTTACTGATTCATTTGTATTTCCTCTTTGAAGAAATGTCCATTCATGTCTTTAAGGCATTCTTTTTTTGAATTGGGATTGATTGGAGGAAGAAAGTGTTAGGAAGAGGTGGAATCACCCCTTCCCACTCCCACCCCCCAAACAAGAGTAAGATATGGCAGTGGATTGGTTCCTGGAGCTTGGGGCACCAGGCAACATAAACAGGCACCAGTAGGAAAATATCCTCTGGACTAAGGGGGCAGATAAGGAGCTCAGGAGTGGATTTAGATTTCTGAGCACCCTGTCATAAACTCAGACACCACCCTCTCCTAGCCCACAATTCTAGAAGATAAGATTATTTTCCTTTTTTTCCAAATTTGAAATTCACTCCCAGAGAGAGGCATCCAATGACAAGTTAGGGCCCATATAATTTTATGGCCTTTAAAAAGGACCATTTTAACATACAGTAAAACCTCATTCATTCAAGACCTCAATAATTCCCAGACAAGCTTGAACATTTTGGTATAACTCAGGACTTCAATATTTAGGGTACATTATATAATTTGGGCCTGTTGTGAATCCAAATGTTCTCATCACTTTGCTTCAATTTTAGCTACTAATGTTGATAATACTTGTACAACATTAAGAAAGCCAAACTAATTGTCTTAAAATAAAATGTTTATGTAATTTAGGCTTAACTGATTCGAACATGACCTTTCTTGTCCTCAAGTTGGCAGAGTTGTGTGCAATAAAATTTGATGAAACAGTCCGTTCAGTAAGTTGTAAAAATACATGGCACTAATCTCTTTATGTCATTTTGTGTGTTGTTTTAAATATTAAACTCATGTTTTATAAATTATAGATGTGCTTGTTACTATTAACTGTAAATATTTACTGCATTAAAAAATGTACTCTGTGTTAAGTAACTCGGAACGAGTTGCAGGTGTGGTAGTTAGTGTAAATAATGTTATGGCTTGGCTTTGCCTAGGCTCCTTAGAATAATGAATTACTTATCAGAAATTCACATTATTAATATGAGTGATGCAGATCCTTTTAAATGTGCAAACTTCAACATGTGACCACGTGAAACTCTCTTTATGAAGTGTGTGCTCTTTAACTGAATTCCTATTTTTCAAGAAATGCATCAAATGCCTCTATCACAATGTACGATAGTCTGTATGACGTTGTCAAATGCCATGTAGTAGCTGATTATTTAAATTGTAGATGAGAAGAAATGGGTTTTATTCCTTAATATGATAAAGCATAATTTATAAAATGCACAGATCCATGTATTTAATGTTAAATAATAATAATAATATTATAATAATAAAAGCTGTTGCATGAATTTTGTCCTTGGCTGCTTCCCCACAGTTCCTGGGTTCCTTGTATCCCCTGTAGCAGATTCCTCCAGGCTGCTTTTGCAAAATGCAAATTCCTTCATTCCCCCATTGACTTAGGGCTTCTGGAAGTGTGGCCTAAAAACCTGCATTAAAATTTTCTTTTTTTAATTAGAGAAGTTGTGGGTTTACAGAAAAAAAAACAACTACATTTTAAAAACAAGTACCTCAGGTGATTCTTCAGGACACTGGACTTTTGTTTTATTCAGCTTTAAAAATATTTACTTAAACTTTTGATTAGGTAAGTCATTCTCCTGGTTCAAAAATCAAAAGCACAGAAAGGTATTTAGTGCTAACTCACTCTGCTGCCACTGTTTCCTGTCCTCTTCACCCAGGCCCTCCGATGGGTGACCGTTGTCATCAGTTTCTTGTGCAGACTAATGCACACTTTTTGAGGCATAAACAAGTAAATACAAATACACATTTTCCCACATCCCACCACCACTTTACAGAAATAGTAGCATATTATATAAACTGTTTTGCTCCTTGCTTACATCACTTGGAGATCTTTCCATGTTGGCATATAAAGTGCTGTCTCATTCTTTCTTAGACCACAGCACAGCATAGCATTCCCTAATTTCTTTATCCCACTGATAGACATTTAGGTTGTTTGCTATCCTTTGCTATAATGAACCATGCTGCAATGAATAACATACAGCATTTCTTGCATAACCAAGTATTGCCTGAAGAAAAAAAATCCTAAGTGTGGAATGGCAGAAACACAAAGCACATACCTTTATAATTGACTGTTATTCCCAGTTGCTCTCTTTAGGGTTTGAATACGGATGTTTAAAAGCCACTGCCTTCGGGAATAATCCTAGGCATCAGAGAGCAGAAAGGCTCTTAAAAAGTACTAAATGAAATGAGAAAATCTAGTCAAAAGTTCGGAACGTCTAGCCTGCCGTCTGCCTGAAGTGTGCTTTTGCTTTTTTTCCATCTAGGAGACTCCATGTGTGTGCATGTGTGTGCATGTGTGCATGTGTGTGTGTGCATGTGTGTGTGTGTGTGTGTGTGTGTAAGTAAAGGTAATAGATTCTAAGGTTGGATTTCCAAAGACAGTGAGGACAGTTGGCATTTAGCTCATGAATTGTTTCCTCCATTCATCCAAAGGCGGATTGTCAGGGAGCAAATTCTTTCTCCCTCTGTCACCAACCTAATTTATGGGAAGTCAGTGCAACGGCTTAGCCAGAGCTTAAGTGTTTGGGAATATTTAAAATATGCAACAGCAAACAGAAGGCAGCAAGAGAATCACCCATGAATCCCAAAGTTGTAAGAACGAAGGAAGCTGAGAGCAATGGAATGATCCAGCTGCAGCAGATGCAGACAGAGACTGTCTAATCTCTCTGCACCCCAGAGGAGAAGAGGGAACCCCAGGGGTGCCTGTCAGATACAGCTGCAAATTCCTAGAGTGTCAGACTGACAGCCACGTGAAGGGGGCCCCTGAATGTGGGTGTGTGTGCACCCACCTCTGGGGTACCATCCTTGGGGGGCTCACTTCTCCCCGGCTATCTCACCCACTCCCCCTGCCACACTCCCCACACCCTCAATGTTTGGCACATGTGGCCCACAGTTAAATTGTAAATGCTCTCCCAAAGTGTCAACACTTTAAATAGCTAACGATCAAAAATTCATCACCGTGCCTATAGTAAACCCCGTATCTCTAGTTTTCCTGGTTTACGTGAAGAGATGGACAGACTAAAACCTTTATGTCAGAGACATCCAGGGCATAAAAAGCCAAATTGACATTTCAGGTCCATCCATGTTAATTGCTCAGAGCTGGCCCTTACGTCTAGGTGATTTTTCCTGTTAGAAAGACCCTCTCTTTGGGAGCATGCTGTCTACGATGTCAGAAAAGCAAGCTTTATTCACGCACAGAGAGTAATATAGAGGACTTACATTGTCTTGGTATCATGTATTGTTGGCGTTCGAAGACACCCCAGAGAATGCTGGACACACCCCCTCATTTCACAAATGAGGAAGTGAAAAGAAACTTGCGTGATTTCTGTTTCCACATGGCCATCAGACTTTGGGAGAACAAAGATTCATTGGCTTGAAGATGACATGGGTGATGTGATCAGAGATTTCTCAGGCCCTTCTGCTAGGGGAAAGGCAAACCCACACAGGATGTCCCAAAACACGCCAGGCAGAGAACCTTCTATTTGTTGCGCGCAATATCGATAAACAATGGCTTCTAGCCCAAGGAGTCAAGTGACTTCTGTCCCTCGGGTATGAACTGAACTGTATTCACTACTATAAAAAATGAGTTTCTAAAAACCGCCCACCCACCCCCCAGCCTGGTCTGAGAGGTCAAACATTTTGCTCCAAATCACACATCAACTTTGACTCCTCCTCAGAGCTTCTCCCAGTGGCCCTTCCTGCCATCCACGACAGCCCAGTGCTCCTCGGGGCTTCTCAGAAGGACTGACCTAGCTCCGACTCACCAATGTGCTCTTTGCTGGAACGGTCCATGTTGGTGTGCCCACTCCTGGGGCATCACCTAGGACCTCGCTACTCGAAGTGTGGTCCCTGGACCAGCAGTGTTGGCATCACTTGGGAACTGGTTAGAAATGTACACATTCTGACTCCTACTGCCTCAGAATCAGCATTGTAACAGATCCCGGGGTGATTCCTATGCATAGTAAAGTTTGTGGACAGTGACCCAGGGCACCATTTGCTGTGAAGAAATCCAGGTCAGGGCCCGGTACCTTCTCAATGCCGTCTTGTGGTGTCTACACATTTCCTGAGGCCTTCGGGGTCTCCGGTCTCGGAATCCCTTTTCTGGTGTGGCCTGTGGGTGAAACACAAGCTCTGATCTTCCGGAGTGGCAAAGTTCCCTAATGTCCCCAAGACTGGCAGACAGACACGAGCTCATGACACCAGCCTTGCAGGGCCACTCACCCTGATCGGCCCCGTATCTTCTTTGGTCTCACTGCACAATTTATTCTCTCTCCATGGGTCTTTGCTTTCATACTCTGCTGTCTTGAATTATATTTTAATGTCCAAGTGCTGGTCTTTCCCCACCAGGAGAGGGGTTGACAAACGTTTTCTGCCAAGGGCCAGAAAGTAAATATTATGGGCATTGCCTGCCATACGGTCTCTGCCATGACGACTCAGCTCTGCCACTGTAGCAGGAAAGCAGCCAGAGAGAATACTTAATGAGCATGGCTGTGTTCCCCTAAATCTGTATTTGCAAAAGCAGATGGTAGGCTGGATTTGGTCCTGGGAACTGTAGTTTGCTGAGACTAATACGGGTTCCTTAGGGGCAGGAACCTTTCCTGCTTTTCTTTCTTTCTCTCTCTCTTTCTTTCCCTCCCTCCTTTTCTTCTTATCTCTCTCTCTCTCCCCTCCCTTCCCCTACCCTCTCCCTCCCTCTTCCTCCCTCCCTCCCTCCCTCCCTGCCTCCCTTCCTTCCTTCCTTCCCCTTATTTATATTTTGTGTATTCCAGGGCCTGACTCAATGAGATAAAACCACAAAACTCCCCTTCTGGACCTCTGTGTGGTCAGTCACCCAGCACCACAGCCTGGGGCATGGCTAGCCAAAGTGGAGCTGGCAAAGAAGTAGTCCTTCAATTCTGCCTTTTAGGCACATATTAATATCTACCCATATATCATTTCCAATAGAACCGTCAAACGGCCTCCATTTGTGAGGTGCAGGGCCACTCGTCGGCAGTGCTATGCGTTCCCACGCCAGGAATGACTTTCCCAGCCCTACGCAGATTTCCTACTCCCTTGCTGTGGGCTGGTGGGCGGCTCAAGGAGGTTAATAAGCTGCAAGCATTTGAACAGCGGTCAGCGTGGAGGGGAGGCTGCCATCCAATTTGCAAGCTCTGACGGGAAGAAAGTAGGCCGATGGGCAGCACCCAGTGATGTTGTCATGATTTGCCATCATTAAAAAAGTACCTCCCACCCAAGATGAGGAAAATGACCATGGTCCCTGGCTTGAAAGCACTGCGTACTCCTGATTGTACATCATTGGGGTGGGGGGGGGGTGAAACGCGCTACCAGGATTCATTTTAATTAGCAAGTAAGCTGAGGAACGCCAGGTAAAGACAAAGGGGAACAGTCTCACTTAATGCACTTTTCTCCCCACTGCCCCAAAATGAATCTCAGGCCATAAAAATAGGCACTCTTTCCTTACTTAAGCAATGGCTTAAACTCCATTGCTGTTGAATCCAAACAAGAAAGTGGGAGAGCTCAGAATTTTTTTTTTAAACTGTTAAAAACATTACCAGTAATTGCTGTGCTGCAAGGTCACAAACTGGCCATACTACATACTGAATGTCGCTTTAATAGTCCTTTTTTCCCAGTGTATTTTGTATTTAGTTGATTAAATGACTAAAAATTTGCTCAGAAATCTACATTACCTACTATATGTCTGGTGTGGGAGAGGGGACTGGTTGCAAAGTGCTCTGATGGAACTTTCTGGGATGACAAAAATGTACCTAGATTGTGGTGATGGTTCCAGAGCTTTGCATTTGACAAAACTCATTCTTTTGTATATGTAAGTTATATCTTAAGAAACCTTACCTTTTAAAAGTTCCTAAAAAAAACAAACAAACAAAAAAAAAAGGACTCTGTGCCCAAACTACTGGATTGGACTACACAGCCAGAGCAAGAACAGCAACAAAATAAGTGAGAAATAGGAATAGGGAAGAGAAAGATCCAATATGGCATCTACGTGTGCAGTGTCAGACAACCCCCAAAGGCCCGCAGCTCACAAAATCTGGCTCTGCCCCTTCCCATAGAAAGCTAACCTGTCAGCACCCTACTTGCATGAGCCCAAGTCTGGCTGGGGAGGGGAAGGAGGCCATGGGGTGGGTGCCTTCTGGCTCACGCACCTCCTGCCCTGGGTCCCTGCCCGGTGTGGCCGCTTCCCCATCTCACATCACCCCCGGGATGTGACCCGTCCTCCGCAGGGTGTGCAGAAGGGCCACTGCTCCTGAGTCAGCAGGGATGTGGCCTTTCCCAGGAAGCCTTTCATCAAAGAGACAGGAGCTGAGATGAGGACCCCACGTGGGAGGACTAGGGAGACCCACACCCCAGAATACAGGGGTGCTCTCAGGCCTAGAGGGTCCCAAGTGGGGCTGTCAGGTGGATTGTTGCCCTACTCCTCTTTCAGGGGTCACAGGAACGGGAGAGCCTTTGTCTAAGGTGGGGGGTCCCCAAGCGTCTGACAGATGTCCTGGATGAGGAGCAGTGGGAACACCACCCTGGCTCTCAGCCCTCCTTGTTGCAGAGCAATCGAGACTGGACTCAGCTCACCCTCACTTCCAACTCGGGAGGGCTCGGGAAGGCGAGGACCCAGGTGAGCAGAGTCCCACGACTGGTCAGTTGTCAAAGTGAGGACTCTTACTGAGGAATGAGGGGAGCACACACCCCAAAACAGAGGAAGCTCCACAAGATCCACCCCTGTGGCGAGGCCCAGGGAGGCCCAAGGCTGAGCTGGCAGGTGGAGGAGCCCCCCACCCCCCTCACTCTTTTCTGTCCGGATGGCCTCAGAGAGGTCGGGGTCTTGGTCTAGAAGGGGAAGCCCCTGTTAGGTAGAGGGAGGACACCTGAGCCCTAAGGGAGGTACAGGAGAAGAAGGAGCCTGGGTGATATGTGGGGACCCCCATGAGCAGAGAGGCCCCACAGAACAACTCTCAAGTTGTAAGTCGAGGGAGGCCCTGAGCTGAGCTATCACGTTCAGGAGTCTCTACCCTTTCCCCGGGTGGTCTCTAAAGGAAGGGGGGGGGGTTTCTTAGTCTAGTTGGGACCACCCCAGTTCTGTAGACAGGGCAGACCGAGAAGAAACAGGTTCCAGAAGAGAATCCTGAGTGTTAATGAGGGCACCAGGTCACAAGAGGGCGCTGTGCAAAATCCGGCCCCTGCTGTCAGTCCTGGGAGACCCCGTACCCTCCAAACCGGATGCAGCCTCCCCTGCTTCTGCTTTGGAGGTTCTAGAAGGCAAAGGTGTTTGTGTGAGGGCTGCGGTCTCGCGTCGGCGGAGGGTGGACTTCCAGGACTGATCAGGTGTCAAGGTGAGGACCCGGAGTGTGTGTGCGGATCACCTCCGCCCCCCCGCAAAGGGACCCCGCGACGTCCCGCCCCTGTTGCGGGCCTCGGGAGTCCCCGGCGAGGTCGCTGGCGAACCGCCTCCTGTCTGGCCGCCGCAGGGAGGGGTGGGCGTTGCAAGAGTTGCCCGGATTCTGCAGAGGAAGAAGCCCTAGCCCCTAACTGGGTCCGGGAGAGGATCCTGAGTTCTCTTTTGGGGACTTTTCTCCGAAGGAGGGGGCGGCCCCGAGCCCCGCCCCCACGGCTAGGCGTGTGAGCTGCCAGACAGTGGTAGTTAAGCGTGGCTTCCCGACCAATTCCTCTGGCGGAGCGGAAGGAGGTGCGGGCCTTATTCTGAACCTGGCAGAGGCCGGTCAGCAGGGTGGGGAATTCTCACTCCTACCCGGAGTCAAGATCAGAACAAAACCCCGAGTGAGGGCTGAGGGCCCCCCCCCATTCGAACTCTGAGTTCCCAGAGCCTTGCCCTTGTGGGTCGGCCCTCATAGGCCCCAAAATAGCCCCTAGCTGGAAGCGTGACCGTTCCTGACTTCCAGCTCTGAGGTTCCGGAATGCGCGAACCTAGGTCTGAGGAGCGGCAACTAGCCAGCCTGGGATGGGGTCCCGGGATTGATAGGGTGTCAGGAGAACATGCTGAGTGAGGAAATCGGAATGGGTCAAGCACCCCACAATAGAGAGGGCCACTCTGGGCCTCACCCCTGCTTTAGTGCTGGGAGACCCTGGGCGCAGCGGAAGGGGGTCCGGTGGCCCCCCGGCTTCAGCCTGGCTGGTCTCAGGGAGAGGAGAGTCACCCGTTCAGGGGCCTACTTCTAGCTCATGCCCTGTCGTCCTCCCTCCTCCAGGGCCTGCCTCACCTGCCCTCCTTCCCCGCACCTGCTGCTGACCCTGACCAGAGCCACCATGCCACGTGGTCAGAAGAGTAAGCTCCGCGCACGGGAGAAACGCCGCCAGGCCCGAGAGGAGACCCAGAGCCTCCAGGGTGCTCGGGTCACTGCGATGTTGGTAAAGGAGGCCGCGTCCTCCTCTCTTGTTCCTGGAGACTGCCCCGAGAGCTCCCCTGCTGCTGGCCCCTCCCAGGAGTCGTGGAGCACCTCATCCTCCCCGACGCCTACTGCAGCCGTCTGCAGGCCAAAATCGGAGAAGGAGGCCAAGGGCCCCAAGGAGGAGCGCCCGGGCTGCTCCAGGGCCCCGGCCTCCACCGACCGCTCCCACCGCGACCCGCTCACCAGGAAGGCTTTCCTGCTGCTGCAGTTCCTGCTGCACAAGTACAAGACCAAGCAGCCCATCCTCAAGGCCGAGATGCTGAAGATCATCAGCAGAAAGTACAAGGAGCAGTTCCCCGAGATCCTCAAGAGGAGCTGCGAGCGCCTTGAGCTGGTCTTTGGCCTGGATCTGAAGGAAGCTGACGCCAGTGGCCAGTCCTACACGCTGGTCAGCAAGCTGGATCTCAGCCATGCCACCACCCTGAGCGGCGGCTGGGGCTTCCCGAAGACGGGCCTCCTGATGCCGCTCCTGGGCATGATCTTCATGAATGGCAACTGCGCCCCCGAGGAGGAGATCTGGGAGTTCCTGAGCTTGCTGGGCATCCACGACGGGCGCAGGCACTTCATCTTTGGGGATCCCAGGAAGCTCATCACCCAAGATTTGGTGCAGGAGAAGTACTTGGAGTACCGGCAGGTGGCCCACAGCGACCCACCACGCTACGAGTTCCTCTGGGGTCCCAGGGCCCATGCCGAGACCAGCAAGATGAAGGTCCTAGAGTTTCTGGCCAAGGTCAACGACACCGTGCCCAGTGCCTTCCACTCCCACTATGAGGAGGCTTTGCACGATGAGGAGGAGAGGGCCCAAGCCCGAGCTGCAGCCAGGGCCATGGCCAGGGCACAGCCGGGGCGTGGGCAGGCCGCTGTGGGCAGTGCCTACGGCCCTTAGGGGGGTCCGAGGCAGGCTCTTCACTCTTAGGACTGCCCACCTGCTGAGGAGGCGGGGAGGCACCATGGCTGGAAGGGGCCCCACATGTAGCTTCTTTATGTTCCAGTTATACACAAGAAAGGCAGAGAGTCATTTTTTTTGTCCTTCCAATAGAAAGTTTATGTAGAGTTAGGGTTTAACTTGATGCATGAAATGGATCACATGTTTATTGTTGTTTCTTAGGTTTATGAGTAAGAGGTTTTGTCAAACAAATGAAAAATCATTAAATCTTTTTTTGTGAGCCAAGCCAAGATCACATGGCACCGGAGCAGGGGTGTTCTTGGAAATGTGTGAGAAGCCCACAGGAAAATCGTGGGAATGGTGGGATAGAGCAGTCTTAGTTTCTTTTAATCCTTTTAGTCTTTTGGTCAGTTCTTGATTTCCTCATTCCTGTCAGTGTTTCATTCACAACATATTAAAAGATACATGCCTGGATCGACTGAGCTTATTCAAGGATGTGGAAGAAATTAAACCATTCTGAATTCAACCTCTTGTGCGCTGGCTCTTTTGTTCCCCGAACGTTGATCGAGCATGTGTCTTTTGGAGACCTTGCACGAGTGCTGGGCATGCCCAAAGATCCACCCCTGCCCCCAGCATTCAAAAGCCTAAGAGTAGCCAGCATCGAAGTACAGTGGTGAGGTAGGCTCTCAGGCCCAGAGACCTGCTAAGGGAGGAGGTGGGAAAGGTTCCATATGAGAGCAGTCAGGTGCAGACACCCTCCGACAAGGTGATCTGGGGCTTTGGGAGGGTGCCCGTCCCTCCTGGGCGGTGGCTGCTGGTTGGGTGGCGTGGTGGCTGAGAAGAGGCTATGGGGCTGTGAGACTCGGCATGGATGGACCGAGCCTGCAGCAGAAACTGCTTTTACCAGGGACATAGGGATGATGGGTCAACCACATACACCCCCATCCTGGGCAGCCTGGGAGTGTCCTGGGCTCCTGTCCCCAGGCTTGGGAACACAGTGCACACCGCAGGTGTTTAGGGACATGGTGACCAGGGAGTTTTGGAGACCTAGGGGTGATGCTCCCTGGAGATAGGAAGCACGGCAGCCATGGGGGTGGCCCCGTTAGTCTCATCTGGGGGTGCCCCAGCCCACACCATTAAAGGGGCCCGCAAATTAGGCTGCCCTGTGCATCGTTTGGCAAAATGTAAGCAAGGGTTAGATTTTTGGTGGTGGTTAAATGGATGAAAACAAGTGGTTTAGAGGAAGGCAGCCGGGAGGGAGGGAAGCCATCGGTGGCGTGGTTGACACACATTTTAGGAGCTTTATGTCACGTCTGGCTGAGGAAGTCTACCTCACATTTTCATGAAATGACTTCATCTAATGGGGAAGCGCTAGTTTGGCTTGCTAAGCAGAATTTGGGCTGACCTGGTTTTCTTTGTCCTAGAATGCCACATGTTCTCTGACTCCTCCTGGATTTAGAGAAAAAAAAAAATTTGAGTGTGGTCAAAATAATAATCTGGTGTCAAAATAATGCTAGAAATAGTGGTCATTCTTTTAGATAATGGTACACACACTACATGCAATCCAAAAGTCCTGGAAGACTGAGCTTATCAAACCCATTTCACAGATGCAGAAGCTGAGGCTCCTGGAGTTTGGTAAGTGTCCAAGGTCACACGGCTGCTAAGTGACAGGCCTGGGACAAACCCCCTGATCTGCATCCTCTAGAGCCAGCACTGTTCCGTCCCTCCGAGCTTCAGGCAGGCGTTGTGCCTCTTAATTCACATTTCTTCCTGTTACTCCAAAACGTATCTCAGGTGATAAAAAGGACTCTGTGTCCTGACTACTGGATTGGACTACACAGCCAGAGCAGGAAGAGCACCAAAATAAATGAGATGGGAATAGGGAAAAGAAAGATCCAATATGGCATCTACGTGTGCAGTGTCAGACAACCCCCAAAGGCCCACAGCTCACAAAATCTGGCTCTGCCCCTTCCCGTAGAAAGCTAACCTGTCAGCACCCTACTTGCATGAGCCCAAGTCTGGCTGGGGAGGGGAAGGAGGCCATGGGATGGGTGCCTTCCGGCTCACGCACCTCCTCCCCTGAGCCCCTGCCCGGTGCGGCAGCTTCCCCATCTCACGTCACCCCCGGGACGTGACCCGTCCTCCGCAGGGTGTGCAGGAGGGACACTGCTCCTGAGTCAGCAGGGATGTGGTCTTTCCCAGGAAGCCTTTCATCAAAGAGACAGGAGCCGAGATGAGGACCCCACGTGGGAGGACTAGGGAGACCCACACCCCAGAGTACAGGGGTGCTCTCAGGCCTAGAGGGCCCCAGGTGGGCTGTCAGGCAGATGGTCACCGTACTCATCTTTAAGGGGTCACAGGAATGGGAGAGCCTTTGTCTAAGGTGGGGGGTCCCCAAGCCTCTGACAGATGTCCTGGGTGAGGAGCGGTGGGAGCACCAGCTCAGCTCTCAGACCTTGTTGTTGCGGAGCAGTCGTGACTGGACTCAGCTCACCCTCACTTCCAACTCGGGGGGCCTGGGAAGGTGAGAACCTTGATAAATCAGTGGAGCGCAGCCTCAGGTGAGAGAATGGTGGGTGCCAGGACTGGGCAGGTATCAAGGGGAGGGGCCGCTTCATTTATGCCTGCAGGGTCGCTGGGAGATGAGCACCTTGGGATATAGAGGCAGCTCCAGTTCTGCAGGGGGCGGTGACCCAGGGCTTGGCAGCAGTCAAGGTGAGGGCCCTGCAGGAGGCTGGTGGTACCCTGCCCCCCAGGAAAGCAGAGACAGCAGGAAGTCCTAATGTCTTCCACTTGCAGCCCTGGGGAGGGTGAGGGGACAGGGGGCAGGGAGATCAAATGACTGTGAAGCCTTCTTTCATTTTTGTTTGTTTAGAATTTTTTATTATCTGTTAGAAAAGTTGTGGGTTTGCAGAACAATCATGGATTGAATGTATGATTCCCATATACCACTCTATTATTAACCCCTTGCATTGTTCTGGAACATTTGTTACAACTGATAAAAACACATTTTTATAACTGTACTATTAACTATGGTTCATGGTTTAACTTTGGGTTCACCGTTTCTGTTGTGCAGTTCCATAGGTTTTTTCTTTAATTTTTATTCTAGTATCACATATATGTAACATTTCCCCCTTTAACGACGTTCAGATGTGTATTTCAGAGTGGATAATTATGTTCACAATGCTGTGCCACCATCACCAGCATCCATTACCAAAACATTTCTGTGGTTCCAAATAGAAACTCTATACATTTTAAGCCTTAATGTTCTGCTTTCATTTTAACGGTATTGGGTTGATGAGGGCCTGGGTCTGAGGGGAGGGGCCCCAGATCTGCAGTGCTGGGTGTCCCAGGCCCTATGGGGACCCAAGATGAGGCCCCTGAATGAGGACCGAGGACCCCAAAGAGCCCAGGCCTGAGAGGGACATACAGAAGGTCAGCACCGGGTGCCCCCTTGCCCCCATTCACCTCCTCACAGGGAGCCCTGGGGAGGTGAGGGTTTCTGTATGGACGGGGCCCACCTGCCACAGGTCATCCGAGGGTCCCGAATGTGAATGCAGAGAACCCTCCCCCACCCTAGGACAAGGCTTCCCACTGCCAGCCTCTGTGGTCACCCCCAGTAAGCCCCCAGCGGGAAGGGCAGGCCAGGCAGGCCGCAGCCTGGGGCTCATTCTAACTTCCTTCCTGGGGGTCTCAGGGGCCGGGTTGCCCTGGAGAATGGGAGCCCAAGGTGTTCCCCCTGGAACCCTGCTCGGGGCCCTGCTCCAAGTCTCTCCCTGCCCAAGGGTCTCACGCCCTGTCGTCTTCCCTCCTCCTGGGCCTACCCCACCTGCCCTCCTTCCTCACTCCTGCTGCCGTCCCTGGCCAGAGCCGCCATGCCTCGCTGTCAGAGGAGGATGCTCCGCAGGTGGGAGAAATGCCACCAGGCTCGAGAGGAGACCCAGGGCCTCGAGGATGCTTGGGCCACTGCAGGAGCGGGAGAGGAGGCCCTGTCCTCCCCTTCTTGTCGTGTTTGCCAGAGCAAGCATGGTGCCAGGTCACGTAGTTCTCTCCAGGGGCCTTGCTCCACTACTCCTTCTGTAGGTGCTCCACGCACCAGATCTTATGCGGGTGCCAAGAGCAAAGGTGGGGAAAGACCAAGCTCCTCCCAGGCCAGGGTGAACAGTTTGTACCAGTGTTCACTGGAGTGAAGGCCCGTAAGTCAGCTACCTGGCCCAGGAAACAGATATGCTATGAAATCCGGTTTCTTTTCCATTGAGAGACACTTATCACCTCATTCTTGAAATCATCCAATAGGTACAGGAAGGCAACTGAGGCACAGATGAGTGGGGCTGATCAACACACTCACAAATACTCAGGAATGGGCACAATTAGAAAACTGAAAACTAAGGGCGGGAGGAGAACAGGGGAGGAAGGATTTGCTTCAAACAGAAAGGGTCTGAAGAACCTGCAGAAGGGAGAGGCTCTGTGCCAGAACTTTGAAGGAGGTGCCCATCTTTGAGCTGGATCGGGGGACGGGTTGGGAAGGGCCCCTCGGGCAGGGGCCTTGGTCTGCCGACCTCCGCATTGGCCCCATTCATTCAACTCGCCAGGCCTTTGCCAAAGAGGCAGGCGGCTGTGAGCGAGGCCTGTGTGTGGGCCATGGGCAGGGCGTTGCGATGCTCAAGTGTTCAGTTATGAACACTGAAACACAACACGAGCAGAGGGAAACAAAATCGGAGCTTGGCAAAATCAGAAGTGTCTTCCTTTTCTGCCTTCAGGTTCATTTGGTTTCCTTTTACAATAAGCAGTCAGAAATTTCATGACATCCATGTATCTTACTGAGATTATTCAGAGGGGTTTTGCTTTCCTCTCCTTTTGGTTTTTTAACTGTGAAATCTCTATTCCATGCAGAAAGGCATTAAAATATGAGTGTAAAGTTGAAAGAACAATTACGTGAACACCCACGTACTCACACCTTGATTAAGAAAGAGGACATGGCCGACAGCTCAGTAACCCTGCTGGCTCCCTCCCAGCGCAAGCCTGTCCTACCTCAGAGTTAACCATGGTCCTGAATTCTGTGTAACCTGTTCCCTTACTTGGCTTTCTTGCTTTCCAAGTTTGAATGTATTGCTAAACAGTCCTCTGTCCAATTTTGCCTGCTTCTGAGCTTTATATAGGTGGAACAATATTGTAGCTGATTGTCCATGACTCGCTTTCTTTTCTCTCCATGGCGTTTGTGGAATTCACTCATGTCTGTTTAATGCTGCCATGAACACTTTCGTACACATCTCCTGATACAAATGTGCAAGAGGTTGTCTAAGTTTCATATTTAGGAGTGGAATTGAAGCATCATAGGGCATGCATATGTCTAACTTCACTAGGCGATCCTGTCTATAAAGTGGTCGTACTAATTTTTGCCAGCAGCGGAAGAGAGTATGTGTTATTCTATATTTTTCACGGGTGCTTGGTCTTTTTCTGCTTTAAAATTTTTGCCTACCGGGTGCGTGGTGTCATCTCATCATAGTTTTGGTTTGCATTTCCCTGTTTACTGATGAGGCTGAAGGCCTTTCCGTATATTCATTGACCACTTGGATATCCTCTTTTGTAAGATATCTGTTTAAATTCTGTGCCCATTTTTCTATTAGGCTTCCTGTTTTCTTATTGATTTTTTAATTTGAGTTCTTTATATATTCCAGATATAATCCTCAGACAGTTAATTTTTCTGGTGAGTTCTAAAGAAGTTCTCTCAAATTGATCAATGTTTTTCTTAAAGTTCTGTGATTTTTATTTCTTTTTTAAGAAAGCCTGCTCTACTGTCTCAGTTTGCCAGGCTGTTATGACAAATACCACACAATAAGTTGGCTTAACAACAGGAATTTACTGGCTCACAGTTTGGAAGGCTGGCAGTCCAAAATTGACGCATGGGCAAGATTATGCTTGTCTCCCACGGCCCCAAAGTTTGTAGTGTTCTCATGCTGGCCTGCTGCATCTCCTTGGCTTGTATCTCTGCCTCCAGTCACATGGCCATCTCTCTCCCCTGTCAGCTCTTCCGGTTTCCTCCTTCTTCGGGCTTCTGGCTCCTCCCCGTGGCTTTCTCTGTCTCTGACTTCCGGTTTCTTCCTTTTATAAGGCCACCAGTAATTGATCCACCCTGATTCAGTTGGTCACACCCTAACTAAAAATAGCATCTTCAGAAGGTCTCATTTACACCTGAGTTCACACCCACAGGAATTCAAATTGCTATTAAGAATGTCTTCATTCAACTCACCACATCTACTCTGTGACGATAGTATTATTTTCTCATAATTTCTTCTAAAAGTTTTATCACTTTGCCCTTCACCTTAGTTCTTTTAATTGGCATGGATCTTTGTAGAAGTCCTGGGATATGTACAGATTTCTTTATTAATCCATACTCCACACCAACGACTGAAAAATCCACCCTCTCCCCAGTGATCTACGGAAACCCCAGTCTTGTACTAGGAGTCCGCCTGAGTGTATTTCAGGACTCTCTGTGGTTCCACTGGTTTATTTGTCTATCCCTGAGCCAACATTACATTGTCTTAATTACTTATGGCTTCATGGTAAGCCCTGCTATCTGGTGGAGTAAGTCCCTCCATCTCAGTCTTCTTCCAAAATTTCTTTCATGTCTTGGCCCTTTACACTCTTCCATATAAATACTAGAGTCAGCTTGTCAGTTTCCAAAAATGTGGGAGTTTGTATTGCTACTGAATTAAACTGTAGATAATATCTGGGGAGACTTTATACCTTGTCCATACAGAGTCTTCCTATCTATGTACATGGCACAGCTCTCCAATCATTTGGGGCTTCTTGAATAATTTAGAATTATAATTACAAATAATTATATATTAAATTATATGATAATTTACTCATGGTACCTTATTTTCTTGTATTTTTCATGATTTCTTCAACCTAGTACTCATATTCCTTGAAAGTTTCATTTGCTGGAATCCCTGGAGACTTGGAATGAAGTTTGTAGTCTAGAGAGAGCTGGCTTTTGCTTCTGTCTGCCAGCTGTGGGCACTTACCAAACCCGTCTAAAACCACTAGATTATTGCTTTCAGGGTTTTTCCTTTGAACACCTAAGAACCGTGAATTTGGGCTGCCAGTGCACTACAGAGCCAGCCTATGGTTAGGACTTCCAGAGGACCTCATGCCAGTCTCCTTAGCTGTCAAAAGTCCAGAGCGCATTTTTCATTGCAGTCCCCTGAGGCTATAGCCTCCTGTTAGACTCCTCCCCTTGGGCAGACATTGACTTTCTTCTCCTGAATCCATGTCACACTGAAGTTTAAGGTCATGTGTGTTTGGCCAGCACCCTCAGTGTCAAGGCCTTCTTTGGTGGCCTTCCGTCTGCAACTTAACCTCTTTCCCTATGTGTTTCTTTCTTTCTTACCAGATAGCAACTCTTTTAAAAAAAAATTAAACCAGTGTTTTTAGTTGTTTTCAGCAGGAGGGTCAATCTGGAAACTTGATCTATTATTGGAAACCAACGTCCAAAAACAGTATTTTTGTATAATTATTTTGTAACTGGCTACTTCTCTATTGGACATCTGTCCTGTACTTAAAGAATATAATTAGCAATACTCAGGCTCAAACTTATTTATTTCCCTGGAGAAGCTGAGACAAAGAAACAGAGAATCCTAGGTCCTCCAGCATTTAAGTCCCCCCGCATACTGGCCCACCTCACGTGGCAATAATGAAGATTACAGCATTGGCTTGGGAGAAGAATCCCTGTAGGGTACATACTGTCTCTTTATTCTCTTTCCCAAATAATGGTAAGCAGTGTTCAGACTGTACCTGCTGGGAACCCTCCATTTGTGAGATTTTCACCCTCCCCCATGTCCAAGTGTGTCTGAATCTTTCGCTTTGTTCACTAGCACAAAAGAAATGCTCAGGGGTTCTCGAGGGGGACGATCCCCTCCCTCCCCAGGGGACATTTGTCAATGTCTGGAGACATTTTTGGTTGTCTTAACTTGGGGGGTGGGGAGAGGAGCACTACTGCCACCTAGGGGTGGAGGCCGGGGCGCTGCTAAACATCCCACAATGCCCAATGCCCAGGGCAGTCTCACATAACAAAGAATTGTCAATACATGTCATCAAGGGTGCTGAGGGTGAGACACTCTGGCAAGTGATGAACCCAGGGAGTTTTGCCCATGAGAGGATGACTTCCTCAAACTGTATAGGTGGAAGAAAATATGTGCTACATTATCAGCCAAACACAATTCTATTATCATTTGGAGGGTAGTCTAATTGTTAGGTCCCACTCTAAATGTAAAAGAATCATCACACAGCAAACTGGCGCCTTCTCTGAGCTGAGAGAAACCTTCCACTTCATCACTAATCTATGTATATTGTATACTGAGTGTTAAGACAAATCAAGGCAATTCAGGACAATTTAAATTCCCACAAGAGGGAATTTAAATTCCCCAAGACGGTCATGTAGTAATTTAACTGAATCTGATTATCAGAGTTGCTGAATCAATATACATCACCAACAATTTCAGTGGCTTCCATTCAGGAGACCACTTTATCTCCGAAAAAATAATTCCTGAGCACTTGAAAAAAAAGAGATTTTCCTCGAGAGGATTCAATCACATTTTAATATTGATGTTTATCTTACAGCACAAACTGTATAGAATTTTGATGGTTCTAGTCCAAATAATTTTGTACCAGCAGACTTCCTGAAGTCATTAATGAGAAGAAATAAAATAATCTCTAGGAGAAGATCTGAATCAGTCAGGGGTTCAATCAGAGAAACAAAAACACGATGCAGGAAGTAGAATCAGGGTTTTATTATAGGGATTAGACCTCATGCAATTGTGGGGTGGTGGAGGGTCCATGCCAGGCTGTTGTCCCTGCATCTCGTGTTGAGCCTGATGTCACTACAGGCCAGCTGGACAAGCAGTTGGAAGGTGAGCTTGGCGTGGATGAAAGCAATGACAAATTGAACCCTGCATCTGTCTTTTGTTACCTCCAACCTCAATGTCATGGGTAACCTGCTGGAGAAGCTGGCCCTGTTTGCCATGGTGTTGTACATACACTTGGCCCAGAGAACCCAAAGGAGGGCACCTGGCAGGAGCCGGGATAAGCTGCATGTCCAGGGACTCTCCCACATTGACAAGGTGAGCCAGCAGATCAGTGACGATGTGCCAGGTACTCTACACAAGAGTGTAACGTGGCTTCTGCTTCATTCTGCCTTCCAAATCTTACGTAACTTTCTCCTGTGGCCAACCCCAACCTTGAGCCACACAGGGAAGGGAATTCTGGGAAATGCAGTTGAAGCAACCATAAGTACCTTGCTTTCCAAAGGAAGAGCAAATACTCACGGATAAGTGTTGCCTACAGTGAAATGAGTGGATGATAGTATAAGAGGCTGGCAGCAGCTTTGGGAATGTGGATGACCCAGACTGGAATTCCAGAGGGTGATAAATAAAGATAAGATGCCAGAGAGAATCTTTCTCAGGGAATTCTGTGTGCAAGAGGATCTGACCTATGGAACAGACCATGGGCATCATGTTTAAGCTGGCAGAAGATGGGATTCCACATGAGAATTTAGTGTATGATAAAAAAAGCATTTCAAATCAAAGTGGAAAACATGCATTCCCCTGCAAAAGATGTTGGAACAACTGGGTAACATTTGGAAAAATGTATTTTGGATCTCCAGCTCCGACCTTACAAATATAAATAAACATGTGCTATTCAAACGTAAATAAATAAGTAGTATGTAACATGCAAATGCAAATAAATATAAATATAAATATACACTAAACATTTAGGCATAAACTTTGATAATGCAAAAGTTTGGTATTATTTTTTGCTAGGAAACCCAACAGAAAGAACTGAAAATCCATTATCAATGATGGGGAATTTTAGTATATTTCCAGGTATAAAATTAATATACAAAAAACAATACCTTTCTTACAAATAAACAACAGCCAATTACAAGATATCCCGGAGAAGAAGATTCTATTTACAATAGCCTCAATGGCCAATAAAAAGGAAATGCCTGGAAACAAACGTAAAAAGAAACGTGCAAAATCCTAGGGAAAAAAAAAACACAGAAGCCTTTTCTCACAGGTAATTTAGAGCGCATAAAACTATTCTAAGTAATACTCCATTGAGAAAAAGATTAACAAGTGAAAAAATATTTTCATAGCAAGAAAATGCTATACACAAAATCAAGAGACAATAAGATAATTTCAACTTATATCACCAAGACTAATGCCCCTAATATAAAAGACCTTCTAGGTGACAAGAAGGAAAAGATAAAATTACCATAGAAAAATGAGCGAAGAATTTTGTATGCATCAGCTAGCTATCGCCAAAATAATGCTAGGTAACAAGCCATCCCCAAACTCAGTGGCATACAAAAATAAGCATTTATTTCTCATTCATGAGCCTGCAGGTCATCTGGGATGGCTCTGCTTTAGGCTGCTGGTCTGAGGGTCAGCTGGGGAATCTCTGCCAAGTCTAGCTGTCTTCTGGGAATAGTGGACCCCTTGAGGCAAATTATTCTCATGGTTATGGCAGAAGGGCAAGAGGGTGAGCCCAATCACACAGGCACATGTTCCAGCCCTTGTTTATGTCACCTGCATGTGCCGGTGGTTTGAATGTATTGTGTCTCCCAAGTGCCATTATCTTTGATGTAATCTTGTGTGGGCAGACCTATCAGTGTTAATTAGATTGTAATTCTTTGAGTGTTTCTTTGAAATGTGCCCCACCCAGCTGTGGGTGATGACTCTGATTGGATAATTTCCATGGAGGTTTTGCTCCGCCCATTCGGGTTGGTCTAATTTGAGTCACTGGAGCCATATAGAAATGAGCTGATGGACAAAGAGAACTCAGTGCAGCTGTGAGTGACAAATTGGAGAGGAGCTACAGCCAAGAGGGACACTTTGAAGAATGCACTGGAACTGAGAGAGGAGCTTCAGCTTACAGAGACATTTTGGAGACAGCCTTTGAAAGCAGACTTTTGCTCTGGAGACTCTAAGAGAGGACAAATGCCCCAAGAGCAACTGAGAGTGACATTTTGGAGAGAAGCTGAAGCCTAGAGAGGAACATCCTAGGAGAAAGCCATTTTGAAACCAGAACTCTGGAGCAGATGCCAGCCACGTGCCTTCCCAGCTAACAGAGGTTTTCCGGACGCCATTGGCCATCCTCCAGTGAAGGTACCCGATTGCTGATGTGTTAGCTTGGACACTTTATGGCCTTAAGACTGTAACTGTGTAACCAAATAAACCCCCTTTTATAAAAGCCAATCCGTTTCTGGTGTTTTGCATTCTGGCAATACTCTGCTAATATTCTATTGGCCAAGGCAAGTTACACAGACAAGCCAACATCAGTGAGGCAGGGAAATATCCTTCCCTTCTAGTGGAAAGGGGAAGAATTTGCTGAAAAATAATCTATCACAGATACATAGGCAGGTCACAGAAAGCAAAAACAAATGGCTTTTAAATATATGAAAAGAGGCTTAACTTTGTTCATAATAAGGGGGCCACAAATTAAAACTACCTGAGATAATGTTTCCCACCAATCAGCTTGGTAAAGCTAGACCGACTTTGATAACATGCCATGTTGATGAGGATATGGGGAAACAGGAATCTCTTACATGTATGAACTAATACTACCTCGAAGGAGACTACTTAGGCTGTTATTATCAAAACCGAGAGAAAATGCAGAAATTCTGTACTGGGTTGAATGGTCGGCAGGGGAGTGGAAATGACACAAAACTCTTCACTCCTATGAATTTCCTCACGGATCCTTCTAATTCTTCTCCAACACCCACGGGCTGTTGGCGTAGACAGCTGCTGGCCTGGTTCCCCACCTTTTTGCAAGTATCTCTGATAAGTGTGGACCTTACTCACCACCTCAGCCTTGGGGCCTGAGCCAAAGCCCCCAAACAGGAAAAGTCCCTGTGCTGTCCTGTTAGAGAAGTGTCCCACTGAATGCTCATTGAACAGCTTTTACCAAAAGGAGTGGCCCTGCTCCCTGGGGCAATTTCCTGAGGCATGTTTCTTTGCCCGCCTTGGGGGATTCTGATGCCTTATATCCAGCAAGACTTTCACACGCTGCCTAGACTCGACTTTTGTTTTACATATAAACCGAAAGTCTTTGGAGCATGGTTTTAATATATGCTATCTTTGGCAGGAAAGCAACTACTGCTTAAAATAAGGAAATACTGTACTGGGTTTTATTGGAAACTTACTAAGAGTTGTTGAGTGTCTCAGAAAATCTCATCACTGACAACCTCACTGTTTCTGGTATTTGTTGTCCAATATACATTCCTCACTTCTAGTTGTCTCATTTGCAGTAAGGCTAGGTATATATGTGACTATTTATTTAGCCCTTATTTCACAATGTTAAATATAAAGAAAAAGTGTCAACAATATTCAATTGAATATTGTCCTATTTCTCTTAAATCAGAACTAGGTGCGAGCCTCTGGTTACCTCATTGTGCCTTTTTGTGCAATCATTCCTGTCATCTACAGATTGAAAAGCACACTATTGTATTATAAATTGCTCTCTTTTTATTTCTCTTTCATAGTACAGCTAGGACAGTATATTGAGTTTATATTTTATTTTTCTGAATAAGAAAGTTTTTTCCATGAATTTCATTTCAGGAGAGGTGAGAGGGGATTAAAAATGGTTTGTCCTAAAGTAGCATTTGGGTAGGATGGGGTTAAACAAAACTAACATAGAAGAGACATTCTCTGGAAGAACCTGTAGGCAGTGATGACCTGCTTGTGAGGGGATCAGGTCTGGAGGGGCTGTCCCGGCCCGTGGGACGATCAACCGAGGCTCTGACTCCTGCGAGGGAAGAATGGTATGGGACAAGAGACACGAGGAATGACAGCAAGACAGGTTTCTGATCAAGCTGCAAAACTTTATTGAAAAGGCAGGGTATATATGCCCTGGAGGGAGAGGGGGTGGCTAATAAGGACAGGTGGCGGTCTGGGATTGGTGATTGCTGTTGCTGGGGTGGATGGTCAATGGGTGGCTACTGTTTAGGCGCGAACTAGCTACTGCTTAGGTGGGAACTACTGTTACTTCCTTGAAGAAGGCTAATTATAGCTTAGGCTGTTCTTGCGTCAGCCCTGGCGGCCATGTTGCATGTCACCGGTATCGCTGAAGGTGAATATTATGTATGCTACCTTAATTGTCCCCAACAAGGGGCTATGATAAAAGAGGGTGGTGGCTTGGAGGTCTGTGCCCCAGAACAACATGTTCTTAAATTTAACCCATTCCTGTGGGTGTGAACCCAGTGTAAGTAGGAATTTTTGACAAAGCTACTTCAGTTAAGGTGTGGCCCACCTCAGTCAGGATGGGTCTTAATCCTATTACTGGAGTCCCTTATAAGAGAATAAAATCCAGACAAAGAAATACAGATAATTATGACAGGTGAATTCAGAAATTGTTTTAATAATGTATAGAATGCCACTTTGAAATATGCATTAGCACAAAGGTGAGATGGAAATGATGTTTTTCATCTCTGCTCAGCTTTCCCTGCCTAACCTGCCCTTACTCCAGAAATATAAACCATACTAACATCAGTCTGGGAAAAATCCTCACCTTTGCCTATAAACCCCTTTTTGATACATTCCTTTCCAAAGCCAAGATGAAGATAGGGGCTTCCATATGGATTGGAAAGAGTTAGGAAGAAGAGTCTAAGGATTCTTGGAACTTAGATTGTGGATACTGCCCACCAGGAAAGCTCCATCTCTACTCTTACTTTTGTCCTGTTGCTTTGTTTTTGGCTGCTATAGTCTTTAAGGGCTACCCAGAGAATTATTAGCAACACTTTGTGCTCTGGTTTCTGATTCACCTCCTAAGACAGTGGTCAGGCTTGATTTGTGATGTTTTATAAAACCTCCTTTGAAGTGCCAAGTTCCTCTAAAGATTATTCATTCAACAAATATAGCATAACTTCGTAGTACAGGCACTGTTCTAGATCAGGGTTTGGCAAATTACAGCCTACAGGACAAATCTAGCCCACGGCCCGTTTTTGTAAATAAAGTTTTGTTGGCACACAGCCACAGCCATTCATTTACGTATTGTCCTTGGCTGCTTTCCTGATACAATGGCAAGAATGGAATAGTCATGACACAAGCTACATGAACCACAAAGATGAAAATATTTATTATATGGTCCTTTAAAAAAAAAAAGTTTGCCAACCCCTCCTCTAGTTGATGGGGAAACATTGGGGGAAAAAAACCCCACAACATTCCAAAAAACCACACACACACACAAAAACAAAACAAAAACTCCTGCCCTCATGGGATGTATATACCAATGGATTCTAGAGGATTGGAGCCACCCATTAAATAAAGGAAAAAAAAATAATAAGTTAAAAACCTATATACCTTCCCTTTACACTGTCTATGAAGCCTAAATTTGTTTAATAAAGGTATTCTAACTTCTGACCACTCTGCAGAGAAATAATATCTGATCAATTTTCTAATGAATTTGGATTTTTACAAAATTGTAAAAATCTTCACATTTTTAAAAAATTGGATTGATTGCTAACCAATCCTTTAAGAAATGCCACCTCTCCCTTATTAACCTCTTTGCAAAACAATTAATTACATGCTATGAAAGGCCTATTTCCACTAACGCTATTTGTTTTGTGCTAATCTCCTATGCTTGCCACCTCTTTTATTAACTTCAAACCATATTCCTATCTTGTGTCTCTGAGTTTCTTTCCTCAATGAAACAAAGTCTAGGCACTTAATAAATGCATAACGTTTAGTGTGATAAAATTTAAATATTTCTTCCATTTTGATTCCAACAGATTATATTTAATCTCAACCTCCACACCACTAACATTTTGGACCAGATCATTCTTTGTTGTGGGGGACTGTGCAATGCATTGTAGGATGTTAGCAGCATCCCTGGCTTCTATCCATTAAATGCCAGTAACATTTGTCAGTGAAAAAACGTTTCCAGCCATTGCCAAATGTCTCCTGGCGGACAAAATCACCCTCTGCCCTAAACTGCTGATCTGAGGCAATTAAATCCAGCTTCTCATGTCCTCCTGTTGCTTTTTCATCCTCATGGCTTTCTAAAAGAGTAAATCACAGACTTTGGTTTAGATACTGCCAGGAAAATAATTTTACTTCTTCAACTAATAAGTATACTTTGAGAGTTTTCCCATGAAAGACTTCTTTTTTTTCCCAGAACCTTAAAACCAAACCATTTCATGGAAGTCACCCAAGATGAGGTTGCAGGTTTACTAGGTATTTACTAAACTGACAAATGCAACCTAAGTTATTTTATTATTGATGATGTTGTCAAGCTAAAGAAAATCCTTGTTTATTTGGGAACATCATCCTAAAACTATTTCCTGTTAAATCGACTGTAGTGGGCAATCACTTCCAGAATGGTGGCATAAGGACTTCTGAAAATTCACTCCATAAAAGCAATGAGAACACTGGAAAAATTGTTAAAATTAACCTTTTCAGAACTTTGTAAACTAGCCAAAGGCTTGCAACAACCTGAGGAGCATTTATTCAAGAAAAATGGCTGAATCTCAGTAAAAACAGAGATGGTAAACATGCAATGTTAACAGTGATATGTGGCATTTTAACTTGCCTTATTCCCATCCTCCTCTCCCCATGTCTGCAGTAGCCTTGAAAGCCAACTGTCTCATAATCACTATAGGACTGAAAACCAGATCAGCAGCATAGCAGCCACTGGAGAGAACAGAATGGGTTTGGAGCTCCCCCAAAAGCCCCATTCCCAGAGAAACTATTAAGAGATGACATGATCTTGCATATAGAAAATCCTTACAAATCCACTGCACAAAAAGCTTAGAAACAATAAATGAGATTAGCAATGTTGCAGGATATAAGATCAATAAACAAAAATCAATTGTATTTTACACACTAGAAATGAACAATCCAAAAATGGAATTTAAGAAAATATCCCATTTACAATAGCACCAAACTCAATAAAATACTTAGGAGTAAATTTTTAAAAAAGACACTTAAAACTTGTACACAAGAAACCACAAAACACAGTTGAAAGAAATTAAAGAAGACCTAAATAAATGGAAAGACATCCCATGTTCATGGATTGGAAAACTTATTATGTGAAAATGGTGATACTCCCTAAATTGATCTACAGATTCAACAGAATCCCTCTCAAAATCCCAGCTGCTTTTTTCTTTTTGCAGAAATTGACAAGCTGATCCTAAAATTCACATGGAAATGCAGGACACACAGAATAGCCAAAACAATCTTGAAAAAGGAAGAAAATGCTTGGAGGACTCACACTTCCTGATTTCAAAACTTGCTACAAAGCTACAGTTGTCAAGACAGTGTAATACTCTGTTTTAGATTCCTAGGCTGCTCAAAGCAATACCATGAAAAGGTTCGGCTTAAGCAATGGGAATTTATCCACTTACAGTTAGAGTCTGGGAACATATCCAAATCAAGGCACCATCGAGGTGATACCATCTTCCTGAAGACCAACTAACTGCTGGTGATCCTTATCTCCTCTGCCACATGGCAAGGCACGTGGCGGTGTCTGCTGGTGTCTCCCTTCTCTTCCTTGTTTCATTGAGTTCGGCTTCTGGCTTCTGTGGCTTTCTTTTCCTCCCTCTGTATTCATTCCATTTATAAAAGACTTCAGTAATAGGATTAAGACCCATCCTGAATGAGGTGGGTCACACTTAACTGAAGTAGCCTCATCAAAATATCCTACTTACAATGGGTTTACACCCACAGGAATGGACTAACTTTAAGAACATGTTTTTCTGGGGGTACATACAGCTTCAAACCACCACATACTCACATATGGATAGACATATAGATCAATGGAACAAAACTGAGAGTCCAGAAATAAACCATTACATTTATGGTCAATGGATTTTCAACAAGGATACCAAGAAAATTAAATGGATAAAAAACAGTCTTTTCAATAAATGACACTGGAACAACTGGATATTCACATGCAAAGGACTGAATTTGGACCCCTACTTCACACCGTATACAAAAATTAACTCAAATGGATCACATACCTAAATGTAACTGCTAAAACTATAAAATTCTTAGAAGAAAACATGGAGTAAATCTTCATGATCTTGTGTTTGGCAACAGATTCTTAGAAATGATACTAAAAACACAAGTGTCAAAAGAAAAAAATAGATAAATTGGACCTTAAAATTAAAAACTTTTGTGCTTCAAGGACACTATCAAGGAAGTAAAAAGGCAACCTATAGAATGGGGAGTAAATATTTGCAAATCATTTATCTGATAAGGGATTTTTATCCAAAGTGTACCAGTGAGTGCTAAGGGGTACAAGGCTTCTTTTGGGGGCAATGAAAAGGTTCTAAAATTAGCTAGTGGTGACAGTTGCACAACTCTGTGAATATACTAAAAAGCACTGAATTGTAAACTTTACCAAGGTGAATTTTACGGTATATGAATTATATATCATTAAAGGTACTGTTTTTAAAAAATGAAGTTATCTTTCCTTCTGATCTCAGCTGCCCAGAGACAACTTGTCCAAACACCTGTCAGCAACCCTCCCCAGAGATTCTAGGATGGAGGTGCAGAGATCTTTATTTTCAAACTTCCTGCAAAGGTACCTGTTCTTTATCACTCAGCTAGTTGTTCAAATCAGCTTCCCGGACTGACATGCCAGAAACCTTAAGGCTATGAAATTTTTGCATCCAAATTTACAGGGTTGCTCTTGTGTTTTGTTTTTTTTTTTCTCCTTCTTCGAATATCAATGCCCAGCACAGTCTTTTGTAGCATTTGTTTGCTCTGCTCCTATGTCTCTGAAACAGGGAGGTAGATAAAGATGAGCTATCCCATCGCAGCTCCCTTTCAAGGTGTCTCAAAGAGCCACCAGGCTCTCTGGCTTTTTAGCTTGGGGGCAGTGGGGAGGAGGGTGGACTGGTGATGATCACCAACCTCCTAAGTCAAGTCACTCCTTGGGCTGGTTAGTAGGGTAGCAAGACCATTGCAGCCCAGGGCAGACGAGGTCCTGATTATTTTTCTTCAAGAAATTAACTATAATAGTTAAAATAATTGCTTACCCTGGACATCTTTGTAATTGGTGACTTTAAAATATATCAGCTCCGCTTTCCTGAAAAACTATTAGTTCAGAGGATGACATTTAAAAGCCAACTTTTTCTCAGCTCTGTGTCTCCTGGATCTTCCGCCTCACTCTGTATTTATGGAATGATTTGAGTACTAGTTCAAGAATTGATCACCAAGCAAACAGAATAATATACCTGCTTCGCAAACACAGAGGGCTTCATAGATCAGTTTGTTCCACTTCTGCAAAGATTTGTTTTACATATTCAAATACACAGAGGGCAAAGATATTAGCTTTGGTGGGTCAATGGCTCCTAAAAGTTTTAGAATGAAAGTTTTCCCAGTGATTTGGTTTTCAATCTTGCAAGACCCAGGCAGCATCTTTTCCAAGACACTTATTTTGCACAATCTATAGGAAAGAAAGAAAATGGTCAATATAACAGGGTGGAAAAGTCTGAGGGTTTTGATCAGGTAGACCTCGGTTTGAATTCTTGATACACCACTTGCAAGCTGTGTGACCTTGGAACTTTTACTTAAACTTTCTGTGTCACATTTTAAATATCTATAGCATCATAATGATAATCCCTGCCTTGCAAGGTTGTTGTAAGAATTGCAAATTACATGCAGAAATGTACAACCTAACTAGTATTCAAGAAATGGGATGCAAGTTTGCAAGCAGATACCATTTTACAACCATGCCATTGGGAAAAATAGGGAGCCTGACAATACCAAGTGTTGTAAAGGAGATGGAGCAATGGGATCTCTTATGCAATGTGTGTTTCACACATTGTATATTGATCCAAATCTTTTGAAAAACAATATAACATTATATCATAAAGTTGAATATCTGCAAACTGCATGAACCAGAATTTCTGCACTTAACTGTATACCCAAAGGAAATTCTTGTGCAAGCCTATTGGAAAATACGTTAAAAAATGTTTATAGCAGCACTGTTCAGAATAGCAAAAATCTTGAAACAGCATTTGGGCTGTTTCAATTTTTTTTGCAATCCCATTGACAGGAGAATGTATAACCTGATTACGATATGGTCAGTTGAACAACAGTGAAGATGATTGAATCACAGCTGCTTGCAGCAATATATTGGATGAAGATCAAGTACAGTACAACACCAATTTACAAAGTTCTGGGCAAGCCAAAATAAATCATACATTGTTAAAACATATAATGTGTATGTGATTAAAAAAAAACAAAAAAAGCAAGGGAACAATCACCTCAAAATTAAGAGTGGAGAGGAGCAGAGCACAGAATAGAAGATGGTGATGTTCAAATCCCTGGGTTGGGCAGCAGCTTCATGGATGCTCATAGAACACTCAATCCCTAATAGGTATTATTAACATTATAAGTGAAGATTGGGGTGGGGCCAGGTTTGTAGGGGGCCTTTTTAAGAAAAATAATACAAAATTACAAATACACAGTGTCTTGGCCACTCCAGTGTCAGGAAATCAGAATGGAATGAGATAGTGATATTCACTGATTCTGGTTAAAATACGTTCCTTTGGCAGATTTCACAAAAATCTATGACCGTGTGAATACATTTCTGGGGTCCTGCTAGGGAGGTGGAAGGGGGCCCTGCAAGTGAGGGTCCCCAAAGCCTAAGTTTCTCTGGCTTCCTGGTAGCTGCATCTCTGCCTGTTCAAGGAGGATGGCTGTAAGGGACCCAGATGTGTCTAGTCCTTGCTGTACAATTACACAGCTGTGTGTCGGTAAGCGGGACGCTCACCTTCTCTGGACCTCAGTTTCTTTCTCTGTGAAATGAGTGAAAACCTACGTCAGTTGAACAATATTTTCAAACTTAAACATCCTGCAATACTATTAATGAGCATTTATAGTTCCATTTAACAGATACACACAGCATGAACTGTGTGCTGTCAATATAATATGCCTTACAAGAGGTTCTAAGTCAGAACCCTATATTGTAGAATTTATCTTGAAGCACTTAGTGGCAATACAAAAGAGAGCTCTTTGTTGTAGAATTTTTATTCCCTCAGAATTTAAATATTTTCAAATAAAACATTATGAAACTGGGAGGCAATTTAATGAGGCAGGAAAGTTACATATAAGAAGAGGGAACAAAATTAGAGTTTACTCCAATTAACATGAATGTTTTATTTAAAAGTCAAGATATTACAATGAATAATTAAGGGAAGTAATAAAAGAATTTAATATGAAGGAAGGCTGATAAAAACAGAAAAGTATCAATCACTTTCAATCCCAAAGGCAGAAATTCGAGTTCATTTCGTTCCCCAGACCAGGGAATACTATCACCATGTGGAGGTACAGTTAATGTTGTCTCATTTTGTTTTATTTTCCTTCATTACCAATCAGCAGTCCCATGGCTCTTTCCCCACCCCAACCAGAAACCTACTTGAATGTGTCTGTTTTTTGTTATGTCTCTTTTGACATATATGCAACTTTGCAAATTATAAAATGTATTTTTAAATTTATACACTGATATTGTTTTGTAAATCTCATGTTTTATTTTTACACAAGAATATATTTTTAAGATCTTCCCATAATGCAATTGCTTCTAATTCCTGAGTAGTATGTTTTTTATTTATCCACTCCCCCACTGATGGACAACGAGGTTGCCTCTCCATTCCCGCTCTCCCCAGCCCCTGGTAACCTCTAATTTACTTTCTGCCTGTATGAATTTGCTTATTCTAGTTATTTCATATAAGTGAGATGATGTAATATTTGTCCTTTTGTATCTGGCTTATTTCAATCAACATGATGTCTTCAAGGTTCATCCATGTTGTAGCATGTATCAGAACGTCATTCCTTTCCATGTCTGAATAATATTCCATCATATGTATATACAACAATTTAGTTATCCATTCATCCACTGATGAACGCTTGGATTGTTTCCACCTTTAGGCTATTATGAATAATGTTGCTGTGTACGTTGGTATACAAGTATCTGTTTAAGTCCTTGCTTTCAATTTTTTTTGGTATATACCTAGGAGTGGAATTGCTAGGTCCTATGGTAATTCTATGTTTAACTTTTTGGGGACCCCCCCCCCCCAAATTGTTTTCCTCCATGGCTGCACCATTACACAATCCTACCAGCAATGCACAAGTGTTCCAGTTTATCCATATCCTTGTCAACACTTGTTATTTTCTGTGTGTGTGTGTGTGTATTTTAATAATAGTGATTCTAGTGGGTGTGAAGTAGTATCTCATTGTGGTTTTAATTTGCATTTCCCTAATGGCTAATGATGTTGAGCATCTTTTCATATGCTTATTGGTCATTTGTACGTCTTTTTTGGTGAAATATCTATTCAAGTCCTTGGCCCGTTTTTTTTTTTTTTTTTGTACAAGGATACTCATTGCAGTTTTATTTTTAATAGTTAATGGTTATATACATAAAGTATAAAGTATCCATACAATGAAATACTATGCAGCCATTAAAAAGAATGGCATCTATGAACAGATATGGAAAAATACTAACAGACAATACGCTATTATCTGAACAAGGTAAGGGGATTCTATTTTTGTAATTAAACAACAACAAAAACTCAGAGTGTGTTTCATTTAGGGTTCTTAATTGCAAGCAACAGATCACTTTTCAGATAGTTGTAGCATAAAATAATTCATTAATAGGCTGCTGATAACTCACAGAATCCCTTGGAGAGCCAGAGTTCAGGCTTAGAGGCCCTGAGGCCTTGGCCCCTTTTTTAAATTAGGTTGTTTGTTTTTTTGTTGTTGCGTCGTAGGAATCTTTTATATATTCTGGATATTAAACCCTTATCATATACATGATTTGCAAATATTTTTTCCCTTTCTTTGGGTTGTCTTTTCAGTTTCTTGATAATGTCCTTTGATGCACAAAAGCTTTTAATTTTGAGGAAGTCCAATTTATTTATTTTTTCTTTTGTGTTTTGTGCTTTGGGTGTCATGTCTAAGAATCCATTGTCAAATCCAATGTCATGAAGATTTACTCCTACTTTGTTTTCCTAGAAGTCTTACGGGTTTATCTCTTTTATTTGGGTCTTTGATCCATGAGCTTTTAATAACATCTTTAAGTATAAAGTTTTCTGTCATACAAAATCATTCAGTTTTACTATCCTCCTTCTCAAGGCATGCTCCTACTCTACACTGAGCAGCCCCCATTATTTTACGGTTCTTTTGAGATGTAGTTTCACTGTTCTTGTTCAAAAATGATTACTTTTTTCAGTCATTCATTAAACTTACTGACTTATTCTATCAATTTATCTGTTCATTATTATTTCACACATCGTAAGCATTCCCTCTGCCTTGCGTCTGTTCTTGCTGAAGTGCAGAGTTTAATATTTCTTTCTGCAAGGGTCTGTGAGTCATAAATTCAGCCTTTGTAAATCTGAAAATATTTTTATCTTTCCTTCACTGGTGAATACGAATTGATATGCAAATACCTGCCTAGCTTGACTGTGTTACTGCACTGTCTTTCTTCAATTAACATCATGGTTAATGAGAAATCTGCTCCCTTTCTAATTGTTCCTTTATATCTGCCTTTTCTATTTGGTAGCTATTAAGATATTTTGTCTTTATCTCCACTCTTCTGCAATTCCATTAAAATGAGTCTAAACGTGGATATAATTTTATTTATCCAGCTCAATATGCAAGATACACTTTGCTCTGAAGACTCAAGTCTTACTCAGGAAAATTCTCATCAGTATTTCCTTAAATATTGCTTCTTCAACTTCCTCTCTGTTTTCTTCTCATGGAACTCAGACTGTGCCTATGTATTTCTCAGTCTACCTCCGTTGTAACTGTTCTTTCATATTGGGGAGCAGCAGCAATTTTTTAATCCTATTTTCAATCCACAAATTCTCTCTTCAAATATGTCTAGAGCTGAGTTTATCCTATCTATTGTCTTTGATGCCAATCACTGTATTTTTCATTGGAACATTTCTACTTGGTTCCTTTTCATATCTCCCCACTCTTGTTCTTTTTAGATCAGTTCGTTTTTATAATTGCTTGTCCTTTTAATGAAAATTTATTTTTTTAATCTATCACCTTAAGGCATGCTTGCAATAAAGCTGTTTTTAAACTGCTTTTTTGTTTTAATTTCATCTTGAGTGATTTTGGGGTTTTGATAGGGGGGTTTGTCAGCTGTCTTTCTTAGCATATGATTTCTTCCCTTGCAAGATCATTCTTTGAGAGGAAATCCTTTCTCTCTCTATCTCCTCATGCTGCTTTCTAGCAGTATTCTAGTACTTCTGCCCTTAAGCTTCTTGTCATGAACCTGGGGTTACTCGGAGGTTGCAGGGATAACAGGGGAACTCTTGGCTCCGTTCTGGCCCCAGGGCTGCCTCTGTCCTCTCCCCTCCAGGCCCACCTTTGAACCCAGCCACAGGTGTCAGTGAGCAGCAGGCCTTTACAGCCACCTCTCCAGGCAAAGAGCAGGGGACAAGGCTGGGCACCTATTTCTAAAGCACGGCCGAACTCATTCCCACCCCCTGCCTGGGTGATGGTTAGCCTGTGCAGTGGGACCTCAATAAAGCCAGAGAAGCAGACAGTCTACCCGCTGGGGGAGTGGAGGAGTCGGGCTTTTAGAGCCCGCGAGGGAATTTTATTTGAAAATGAATGCAACTGCTTTGCTTTTGGGTTATTTGGCCATAAATGACGTAGAAAGATTTTCACCATAATTTCTTTTCTTCAGGGGCTATAGCAAGGATTCAACAAATTAACCTACTTTAAAGAACGCCAGAGTGTGAGAAAATATTTCACGGATCAAAAGAAGGAGCCGAGCAGAAGCAGGGGAGTGGGGAGAGAGAGATTAAGAAAGGGAAAGAGAAAAGCAGAGAGCAAAATGAGGTGGGAGACGGGTGGGAGGAGAGGAAGGGGAGCAAGAAGCAGACAGGGGCATAGAGATGAGGCAGCCAAGGGGAGGAGGGAGAGAGAAGGTCAGAGGGTGTAAGACAGAGCCAAAGGCAGACAGAAGAGGCTAACGCTTGCAAAAAATATTGCCATTACATCCCAGGGATGCAATTTTCTTGCCTTTAAAAAGGAAAACATGTCCACAAGCATATGAGTAGAGGCAGCCCTTTTGCTGAGTCCCCCAAGAGGATGGCCCAGAAGGCAGGAAGCTGTAAAAAAGATGAATCTCCCTATCAGTGGGATGACCCTGCCCAGCTGGAGATGGAAGGCTCCCCACCAGGCCGCAAAGCACACTCCCCCTGCCTCCAGGCCCTTCTAATGGCAGGCTGATTTGACAGTCTCTTCAATAATCCATTCATCCATAGCCTTACATTAGTTTTCATCTCGAGTACCACTAAGCACCCTTTGGCGGAGAGCATGTGTGCCACATTGACAGATGACACTGCAGCCGTTTCCAACCAGCAGCGGCAGCCAGGTGTCCTTGGCTGATGGGCACAGCCCTCCCCACATGGCAGGTGGGGCTCCCCCTGGACCGGGGACAGGAGGGGACGTGAGCCCTCAGCAGCAGATTAGCGGTTGGGTTAAGAGAATGAACCACATGAGATGAACCCCAGCCTAATGACCTGTCCTCCCTCTGAAATGGCAGGGTGGGCATGGTCAGCGACCAGCATGAGGCAAAATATTTGCACTTCTCCAAGAACACTGCCATTTCTCCAAGGCTGTCTTGGCTGGGGTCTCCCCAGAAGCAGAATCTGAGACAAGGATTCAAGTACAAGTAGTTGATTTGGGAGGTGCAGCTATCTCTGGTAGGAGAGGGGGTAGAATGTGAAAAGGAAAAGACGGCAGTCGTTAAAGGACACATGAACAAACCAGCTTCCACTGTGGGCAACTGGAGCATAAACCTACTTGAAAACTCTGGGAAATGGCGTGAAACCCATGCAGGCCTCGAGATGATTTTTCCTAAGGAGCAAGGGAGCTGGGGTATTTACACACCCCCTGGCAGGCATTGGCCGCTCTTGGGAGGTGTTCTTTCCAGGAAATTCCAGCCTGCACAATAGAAGAGCAGAGTGGTCTTCCACTTAAAAACATGCAGACACTGGCAGTTGGCATTTGGCCGAAAGCCAAAAGGCTTCATGGAGACATTGAGGCTTGTTTCGTTCACTGAGTTAATCTGAGAACAATTTTCCATCTCTAAACGTTCATAATGTGAGCTTGCTTACAAGCAGTTTAGCAACCTTCGTTTGTGGTACACCCAAAGTAATCCTGACAGTTAGGTTCAACCTTAATTCTTTACTCATGGCACAACTAACCTGGTAAAGTCATTTAACCTTTGAAGTTTAGTATTTCCACCTTTTCCCCCAGTTCCTCAGGGGGGCCCTGCAAATACATTCTTATTCTCTGCCCAAATTACTTTGGGATGTGTCAGGGTTTCACACTAATCTGTACAAACCTACCAGATCTCACTTTCTATTCAAAGTGCCATGTAATTATGGTATTTGAATAAAGTGACCATACAAGTGAAATATTTACTGTGCTACAGAAAATATAGATCCTGCACCAAATAAACATCTCTTCTGTTGGTCTCACACAGAAGTTGAAGTTTTAAAACATAGTCAATATTGTCCTTTACCCTTTGGCCTGATTTGCCTTAGTCCTAACCAGATCTCCTTCATTCATATCTCTAATTGAAGTCTGGACACTTTTTCAGCTCTTTTTAAACAGTTGCTGTATGCACTAGTACTGACATTCACATCTGCTGAACTGTAGCCCTGCGTCTCAGGTGTCACACAGAGACCCAAAGTTACAGAGACCGATCAAGTCGCACGCAAAGAGATCAGCACCTCAGAATTTGGAGATAGCCATTACAGTGCAGGAATAGATGTGACTGCCATATAAGCTTACAATCTAGGGACCATTACAATAAGCATTCCCCTGATAACTGTGCTCTCAGTTTAAATTCCCAGAATTTACACATTATAGTTAGTCCACATTAGTGAAGCATTATAATGTTTGTCTTTTTGTTTCTGGCATATTTCATTCAAAATGCTGTCCTCAAGGTCCATTCACCTAGACGCATGTCTCACAACTTCATTCTTTCTTTCAGCTGCTCAATATTCTACTGTATGCATACACCACAGTTCACCATTTTGTTCATCAGTCGATGTATCCCTAGGCCATCTCCGTCTATTGCAAATCATGAATACTGCCACCATAAACACCCGTGTGCAAATGTCCCAGCTCTCAGTTCTTCCAAGTGTATACCCAATAATGAGGTTGCAGGATCTTATGGCACCCACATACTTAGCTTCTTGTGGAACCACCACACTACCCTCCAGATGGGCTACTCCATTCTACTTCCCCACCAACAGTGAATAGGTACATCCCTCTCTCGACATTTTCTCCAGCACTTGTATCCTTCTGTTTATTTTTTTCCCCACTGCAATCTTATAGAGATATATTCACATACCATACAATCATCCACAGTGTACAATTAATTGTTCATAGTATCATCATATAGTTGTACATTCATCACCACAATCAGCACTTGAATATATTCATTATTCCAAAATTTTTTTAAAGAATAATTAAAAAGATAAAAGAAAAAAATTAAAATAAAATAAAATACAATAATAAGGTCAGACAACAGTACCACCACCAAGAATCCCATACCCACCCTTATATCCCCCTCTTATAGACATTTAGCTTTGGTATACTGCCTTTGTTACATTTAACTGAAGCATATTACAATGTTACTGTTAACTATAGACTCCAGTTTGCCTTGATTATATTTTTCCCCTTTTTCAACACCGTGCAAGGATGACATTCATTTGTTCTCCCACATGTAAAAACATTTTTATATTTGACAGTTTCTTTTTAATTGTAATTCATTGGGGTATCTTTTTTCAGTCCAAATAAATATGTTATATTTGTAATTTGGTCTTGTGGGGTTTTTTTTGGTTTTTGTTTTAAAGAAGACCCCTCCTAACATGTATAAGCCTCGGGTCCCACCTAAACTGGAGTCTAGAGCAGGTTTACTCTGGGTCACACACTGTTGGGTGTTTTCTTTTGTATTTTTCCTACTCCCAGTTGTCCCCAGGGAACAGGAGGGTGCAGTTTAATGTGCTGCAGGCTGTGACACACACATATGTGCTGGTGGGGGAGGCGGGTAATTTGGGGACCCACAGCACTGCAGAAGAAGGCTGGCCTGGGTAGAGTTACTCAGGAGTGTGGTCAGCCCGAGAACACTGGGCTTCAGGGAGAGAGACAGTGGGAAAGTGGATTGTCTGGGAGCCAAGAGAGGCGCACTGAAGAGAGATGAGAGACACGTGTGAACTCCCACAACCCCACTGGTTTGTCTCCCACGGGCATTGCCCTCCCAACTCCTCCCTCATCCACCCTTGCCTTCCTTTGCTGAGTAAGCAAAACCGAGCATCCCTTCATTTCCAAGTCAAGCCTGGGCATTCTCAGGTTGGGGAAATGTTCCCCTGGGCATGGGGCAGTTCTCAGAATTGGCATCCTGGCTTTGGAAGCCCTTTATAACTTGCTTCTCCTTTGGGTAGTAGAAGGGACCCTCCCCCTTCCTCTCATCTTGGTCTTGGCTTCACTTCCAGCCTTTTTATCCTCTTGACTGACTGTCACCTCTTGTCTGTACCTTCACCTCTCCAGTATCCGCACTGACTGGTTTCCTTCTGTGCTGGAGAATGAAGCGTTGGGCACAGACAACATGATATTTGTTTTCTGGGCTGCTAATGATAACAGTTGCCATCTTGGATTCCGGCAAATAGTAACTGAAGCCAGCTGCCAGTAGGATTTGGGTTTGTGTTTCAGGCAGTGCAATTTTTCTTGTGTTGCTCATCATCTCTGTAGTATGTTTTTCCTGCAAGAAAAGTGTTAACTAGAACTGAAAGTTGTCAACTTCTTTTGATCTCTACTACTGTATATTTATTTCCATGTTTTACAACTTCATATAAGTGAAATGATGCATCTCTTTGCATCTGATATCTTTTGCTCAGCATAACATTTTTGAGACTCATTCATGTTATTGCTTGTATCAGTAGTCCATTTTTTATTGCTCGGTTGATATTCTATTGTATGAATATACCACAATTGACTTCTTTAATCTGTTGGTGGATATTTGGGTATTTTCTAATTTGGAGCTATTATAAATAAGGTTGTTATAAACATTCTTGCACAAGACTTTTTGTGAACATATGTTTTCATTTCTCTTAGGTAAATATCTAGAAGTAGAAATTTTATGCCATGGCATGGAGGTATATTTAATTTTATAAGAAACTGGAAAATGGTTTTTCAAAGTGATGGCACCATTTTACATTCCCACCAGCAATGAGATTTCTGGTTGCTTCACATCCAAGCCAACATTTTGTGTTGTCAGTCCTTTCAACTTTAGCCATTCTAGTGGGTTTTATAGCATTTAAAAGTTTCTGATTGCCCACATCAATAAGAATGCTGGGTTCTATTTTTATTTTTGTTTGCTGGTCAGTGAGTGAAATTAGGAAAGATGCAAAGTTTTCTTTAAAATGATACAAAGATCAATCACTATAAAAGAAAAGATTAGCAAGTTAGACTTCATTAAAATTAAGATCCTCTGTTTATCAAAAGACACCATTAAGATAGTAAAAAAAAAACAAGCCACAGGCAGAGAATTTTTTTATATATACAAAATTTAGAAATGGACAAAAGATTTCAACAAGCACTTTACAAGGAAACTATCCAATTGGTCCATAGCACATGAAAATGTTCATGACTTCTTTAATCATCAGGAAAAGGCAAACTTAAACCACAATGAGATATTAGTACACACTTATTAAAATTAATAAGATGGATAATGCCAAGTGGTGGCAAGAATGTGGAGCAATTGGAACTCTCATGTACATTATTAGTGGTAGTGTATCTTGGTAGAGCCCCTTTGAAGCACTGAAAGTATCTACTAAAGATGAGCAGGCACCTACCTTATGACCCAGCAATTCCACTACTAGGTGTGTAACTGTTTTAGTTCCCTAGGCTGCTGGAAGCAGACACCATGAAATGGGTTGGCTTTTAACAATGAGAATTTATTAGTTTACAGTTTTGAGGCTGAGAAAAATGTCCAAATCAAGGCATCATCAAGGTGATGTTTCCTTTCCAAAGACTGGCTGCCGGCAATCCTTGGCTCCTCTGCTACATGGCAAGGCACATGGCAATATCTGCTGGTTCTCCCTTCTCTCGCAGGTTGTGTTGCTTCCAGCTTCTTGCTTCCATGGCTTTCTCTCTCTTTGTCTGAATTTCATTCTCTTATAAGAGACTCCAGTAAGAGGATTAAGATTCATCCTGAATGAGGTGGATCACACCTTAACTGAAGTAGCTTCATCAAAGGATCCTACTTACAATGGGTCCACACCCGCAGAAATGGATCAACTTTAAGAACATGTTTTTCTGGGGGTACATACAGCTTCAACCCACCACAATATCCAAGAGAAAGAAGTGTATTGTGTACCAAAGAAATGTACAAGCTTATTCATAGCAGCTTTATTCATAATAGGCCCAAACTGGAAACAGCCCAAGTGCCTATCAGTAGAAGAAAGATACGTAAATGTAGTGTATTCATACCACAGAATCCTACACAATAAAGAGAAGGAACTAATGACATGTATGGCTCTCACATACTTAATGATGAGTGATGGATGCCACACCTAAAGTAGAACATACTGTAGAATTCCCCTTGTATGAACTTCATGAATAAAATTAATTGGCAAAGCTAATTAATATTGATAGCTGTCATAATATTGGTTATGTCTAGGGAGGGAGTATTGCTGAGAAAGAGCATGAGGCAGCCTTTCAGGGTTTCAGAAATAGTCTATATCTCAATCTGGGTCATAAAAGTTTATCAAGTTGTACTTTATTGAATGCACGCTAAATGCCAATACGTAAAAAAAAAAAAAAAACCAGTAAAGGTTACAATAGACATATTTGAGAACCAGAAAACAGAGAGTAAGGAATTGGCCCCCTAAAAATATATAACCCTTAGAATGCTTAGGTGTTATCATTCTCCTTCAAAATAACAATTATTCATTTGCTCCCTAAGTTGAGGTGGAAAATATCTGGAATGGATGCTGTCTAGTTTGGAAAGCAAAGACTTGGTTCTTGGGATCACTTCAAGATTGTTCTGATATGTCATGACCTCATTGGGAAGGATTATGTTAGCTCTTAATTGCCATTAACATTCCAATATTGGATTATAGGCCCCAAATTAATTAATATTTTCATTGATATAAATTTGGAGAAAATTATTTTACAAACCTTATTTATTAGCTGTATCCACAATATTAAGGTACCAAGCCTGAGAAAAAATGGCAACCTACTCAAGCATCCTGGCGAGAAGCTATGGTTGGGAGCAGCACGATTTGGTGGTCATCCAGGTTTGTGTGCACATGTGGTGTGTGTGTGTATGTGTGTGTGTGTGTGTGTTTCAATAGTTTCACCTGAGGCGGTATGCTTTTCTTTTACCATCAATGTTTTCTAATTTTTAAAATTCTTTTCTTTTGGTTGTCTTAGGTCCAAATAGCAAAAACAATCTTCAAAATGACTCAGTTTTCTTAGGTGGCGTTGCCCACAATTTCCCTTATTTACATCAATACTAATGCAAAAGAAACACACACTGGTTGGGAAGCAGAGGGGAAGGAGGAAGGGGCAGGAACAAAATCTTATTAGAGTAGCAAAAATTCTTTTTAGGGGTTAAAATGCTGACAAGGGGATTATGACTTGAAAATTATGATAATAATTCATTTAGCCTCTCAACCACAGTATCAACATGAGACTGAATGTCTCATTTTTCCAAAGAAGAAAGGCTAAAGGCAAAATAAATTCTACATGCATAATGAAATTTCAAAATAACTTTTTATAAAATGTAAATTTTCCTGTCTTGTCACTAAGGCAGCTAATTCTGCTCGTACTAGTGTGCTCCCTCAAGTTTAACATGTATGTCCTTCCTCTGGAGTAAATGTGACAGTAAGCAAAGCCGATTCCATACGGAATCAATAAGCTTGGGTATTTGTGCAGAATAAAGAAAAGTCTAGTGATGAAGTATTCAGTAGCTAGGAACAAATCTTCCTCCATCTAAGAAACACATTCTCTTTTGACTTCTGACAGATGACTTGAATCCCTTTTTCTCTTGGGATGCCTGACTGGAGGAAAAAAAAAAGAAGAAAAAGTGAATTATCTCCCACAGGAATCAAATCCATGTCCCAGACTTTCAAATGGGGAAGGCAACTGTGCACAGGAAGTCTCGATTCTGGTGACTCTGCCGTGGGCATGCTGAGTAAGCCCTCCTGTATCTGACCTAATGCACAGAAGCGAGGTAGACACTCAGCAGGAGAGAAAATAGACTTGGTCTCAACTGCTGATTTTAAACAGGTGGGCTAAAAATATATTTGGAAAATGTGCAAAGATGGGGTTTTGTAGGAAAAAAAATACCGTGTATCACAGTACCCTCAAGAACATCCCTCATAGCCACAAATGTACCATGTCAACTCATGGAAGGAGGGTTCAAGCCTGGGTTGGCCATCTCCCCTGACTGTGAAATGGGTGAGCCTGATTTTAGAAGATGTTTTGCTTTCAGAAAATTTTTTAATTCTTTTCATTCATTGCCCCGGTTGTTTTGATGGTGGGTTCTCAAATGACTTTTGATCTCAAAATGTCATTTGAGTGCATTGTGGGATAGGGCATTGGAATGTAGTGACATGCTACAGCCTGTCAAAAAGTGGGTGGCTATGAAAATTTTTTAACAATACTGATTTCTGTTATACTCTCTCCAGCCAATATGTGAGAGAATTCACATTAACCACCTGGGCTGCCCAAGGGGAGACTTTTGCCAGATAAAAATGTGACACTAAAGTACGAAGCAGACATAAGCCTCAGCCCACCATCTCAAGGGTACAAGAACTATTACTTCTCTATGTTTTTTGTACTTCAGCTTGATATCTGACTCCAAATTCCCAATACAACAGGCTAATGGGTTACTAAGCCTCTATACTTCCTGTGGTACCCCAACCGTCTCTACAATGTGGTATCAGCCTTCTTATGTCTTGGACAAAATATTGACTAAAGGAAGGAGATGAGGGAGGTATGGGAATGACGATTTGATCTTCAGTGACTGTCCATGAAAGCTCTTGCTGAGTCATCCCCCATCTTCCACAACATCACCATTGGGACAGGGACATACTTTGCTACCTCCATCTGCAAGAAGCACCATTCAGCCAATCAACTTTGAGGTCTTGCTAAAAGAGCAGCCAGGAAGCAGGTTGCAGATCCAAGCTATCCCAAGATTCTTAGGTTCTCTTTCTTTTCCCATTTCCTAATCCCAGGAAGATATCTGAAAACCCACAGTGATTCCTCTTTATTTTCTCTGATAATCCCCTATGATATCCCCAGGATGTCAAAAAGCCCCTAAGGATTTAGACTTTTGGAAAACTATGAAGTCAGAAAAGTGTGTGGGCTACTCCTGTTTTTCAACCCTTCCATGTACATCCCCCAAAGAAATGAACACCCAGCTGCCTATCTGATTGAATAGGCAGGGAGAAAATGGGAATGCAAAAAAGGAAAATTCCATAAGTTAATACGTAGAGATATTATCCATCCAAAATTACATGGATTTATTTTTCCTGTTGAAATCGTAAGCACCAAGGCAGGAATCACATAGTCAACTGTCTTCCATAGATCTAGATCAGCACCTAGAATATAACAGGGTATCAATGAATAAATAAAATGATTGAATGAATGAATGAAGATTGTTTCATACACCCAACTTCCTGGTTACCCTATCTTGTACCACAGGGCAAGTTCACTTGCCATCTCTGCTTTACTTTGACCTTAATCAAAGCTTCACGGAAGTCTTCTATTACCAAATTCAGCTTATTCTGGGCCAGGAGTAGTGAGGGACACAAAAGAAGCTACTGCTGTTGTTGTTGCCCCCAGGGAGCATCTTGTATAGTTAGAGAGACATGGTCTACACCCGCCTACTATTAGATAGCTGCACTAGGCAAGGATAAATGGAGCAATGTGTGATCTCCAAGCAAAAGAATATCACTGTAGGCTACAGTAGATGGCAGATACTGCAAAGAAACAAAGGGCCCCAGGAAGGACCACAAATATCTTTGACAGGTGGAAAGAAGGGGAGAGAAACAGCATGAATAAAGGGGCAAAGTGAATAGGACATGGTGTATTTAGGTGAAAGAGTCTGGGTCGGTTGTCTTCAGCAGATGATGGGCTGGAAGCAATAGGATATGGTTGACCAACCTAAGCAGCAAGAAGATACATTGGGATGTGGTGGAAGAACCATAGTAGGACTTTGGACATTTGTGCAATGGGTACCCATAATCCCCATAGTGGGAGACCTTGCTGGGAGAGCTAACTAAATCCCACAGATTTGAGGGTTAAAAGTAGGGCTTAGGGTAATATATACATACATACATACATATACATATATACATATACATATACATATATATATGTGTGTGTGTGTGTGTGTGTGTGTGTGTGTGTACATATATATATATATATATATATATATATATATATATAATCATTCCGTATTTCACTTCTCATTTCCCTTGATATATCTTAGCTCTCTAACAGATCCTAGCCCAGAACTGAAAATTGAGGAGATACTCACTAAGACCTTGTTAACAGATTGATTCAGGCACAAAGGCCTTTAAATCTGGACTAAGGAAACATGGCCTCCAGTCGCAGCTCTGCCACTAACTAGCTGCGTGATGTTCGGCAAAGTCACTTCATCTATCTTGGCTCATTTTTCTCAACTGTAAAATGAGGAAACTGGATTAAAACATGTTCAATCCCTTTCGACTCCAAAAGCATATAATTGATTATCAGTTCAACTAAGGAAAAAAAAAGGTGCAAATGATTTTCTGAAAAAATGAAACGGAGGGGATTTTTAAAAGAAAGTAAATATCAATGAGCCAGCATGAAAAAAAGGATTAATTCATCTTCATTTAATTTCAAGGGTAGCACATCAATGAAATTGCGTTGTAGTCTAGAACTTCTTTAATCAACAAAAGTAGGGAAACATGAAAACATGCTGATTTAAAATTGGAAAGGAGGCTTTCTTCGTTGTTGCTAGAGGCACTTTCCATTCTTACATCCTGGAGCAAATATGTTTTCAGTGATCTGGATTTGCTGCTGTGACTTCCACTGTAAGCTGGGAAATCAACACAGACTCAGCAAAAGTTTCCAATTAGCTGAAATCAACTGGAAAGTTTAAAAGGAATTGGAAGTCTCTATTACTGAACTCAATTGAAACCTACTTGCTGAGTGTAATTCAGATAATGTTCTACCCAGAATAGTTCTGAAAAAAAGGAAGAAAACAAAATCCTCAGAATATCTCAGTTAAATTTTCTTGTTGTTCAGATTCCTATCTTTATAGAGTCGAGGACCCAGATAATGTACTTGTACCCCACCGTAGATTTTTATCTCCATGTATACTATTTTTTTTTTATCAATAAGAAGGAAGGAAAAGACCAAGGTAGAAGTGAAGGCATTTTGGACCCACCAGAGGTTTTGTTTCTACATATATAAGGGGTTCAAAACACCAGGGGTGGGTGGGCAGTAGCATATCCTGAGCCTGTCTTGACCCACTGTACCTTCCAGATATTCTGACATGAAAAGGCAACCTGGTACAATAAGATTCTCGTTCTCAGGAATTTAACCTGGGAGATAGGGAAAGAACCAGTGGGAATGTGGCTGAAAGGATGCATACAGGAAAAGTCAGATGGTAGGGCCCCGGTCATGAGGGACTGTGGCAAATTAAAATCGTGAGAAAGCAGAAATTGAGTAAATAAAAGACATGTAGGGAAAGAGAGAGGGGAAGCCAGCCAGAAGGGAGAGGAGAATGGAGCAGACTGTCAGAGGGATGGAGATGTGCCTTGACAAAGGCCCCTGGGAGAGACTGAGAGGGGAGAGTTTGCAGAACCCCTTTTTAGTGCAGACCATGTGGGCCTAACTAAGGATGACCACCTTCCTTGTGCTAACTTGAGGAAGATCCTATATCTTGAAGCCACAAAGCCTAACCAACACAATGAAGACTATTTAACGCTCTGTACTTGTGTCCAACAAATCGATCCAGGAAGTGGGAATGCCTGTTAACAGCTGTGTCACGGCCCAAGGGGGCTTTTGCAGCTGAAGGACTAAAGAAGACGCCAGGCACGTTCTGAGACATGAGCTTTTATTCAGGGCTTACTTACAAGGAAATGGAAGTTGGTCACGTTGCCCTGGATTCAGGAGCTGTCCTGAATGGTGGCAGGTTCAGAGCTCAATGTGAAGATACTCCACAAAAACAGCGGGTGCCAGGGAGTGGTTTATAGGGTTTAGGGCAAAGACATTCCAACGGGCATAAGAGCATAAGTGCAGGAGCACAGTCTTGTGACATAGAGAGGGACTGATTGTCATCAACAGGGAAGAGGGGAGGATTATAGGCTATCTTGTAGATACTAGTATCTCAGGGAGTTTCAGGGAGGAGGTAAGCGAGGGATTATATTTACACCAGAGGCCTGATTTTACAGGGAGAGTAGGTCAAACCTTAACTGACACAGGTCACGCAGCTGCTGTGTGCACAGGCTTCAAGGCACCTGGGGAAGGCCCTGGGCTGGGGGCTCCCACAGGCTGTGAACACGAGTGGTAACTTGGTCCAACCCCCTCTTTTTGCTAATGAGAAAATTGAGGGCCAAACCACACAATAACATGTCCAGTGTCATGCTTCCAGTTACATCCCCCTCAAAAGACTGACATCTAAGTCTCCCTGTGGTGGCAGCTTTTAAAATGGCTCCCAATGATCCCCGCCTCCTGGGATTCATGGCCTTCCTGTGTGGGCTGGACCTACCTAGTGACTTGCTCCTAATGATAGAGGATGGCAAAAATGAGGGGCTGTCACTTCAGTGATTGGGTTAGAAAAGAGTGTGATGGTGGGTGGCCCAGACCCAGAGGTGCTGAGGGCAGCCGAGGCTCAGGCCAGGGGTCCCCGGGTCTGCATTTCCTCCCCTGCATTGCACCATCCCTAATGTGTCCGTCCATCCATCTGTTGTTGCCACCCCCACCTGTCAGGTGGTTGCAGACCTTTGGTTCCACATTGTTGTGCATTGTGGGAGTGCTGTCTCTTGGGGAGGAGGAAGAGGAGGAGGTGGAAGGTGGATCCGTAAACAAACCCACAAACTAGGAGAGGGAGGGGAAGGCCCTAACCGTGAGGCGCATGCACCTGAGAACCATGTCGGTACCAGAATCCTTTAACCCAGAAAGTCAGGAATTGGACAAGAGCCACTGGCTGACCAGGTTCACTTTGCTGAAGGGCACAGGCTGCAAAGTGCTCCGAGATGTCTTACAGAAATTGCTGGAATCCTTGCAAGAGAACCACTTCCAAGAAGACGGACAGTTCCTGGGAGCAGTTATGCTGAGGCTTGGCATTGAGATGGACACATGTGTCATCCCACTGAGGCAGGGCGGCCTCTCCTCGGTGCAGACCATGGACTGCATTTACCCTGTCATCGACAACCCTTACATGATGGGCAGGAGAGCCTGTGCCAACGTCCTCAGTGACCTCTATGCAACGGGGGTCACGGAATGTGACAACATGCTCAGGCTCCTTGAGATCAGCAATAAGATGACTGACAGGGAAAGGGATAAAGTGATGCCTCTAATCATACAGGGTTTTAAAGATGTGGCAGAGGAAGCAGGGACATCAGTAACAGGTGGTCAAACAGTATTAAACTCCTGGATTGTTTTAGGGGGAGACATGATGACTGTCTGCCAGCCCAAGGAGTTCATCATGCCACATAACGTGGTGCCAGGAGACATGCTCGTTCTGACCAAACCCCTGGGCAGGCAGATGGCTGTGACCGTTCACTAGTGGCTGGACATCCCTAAAAAATGGAATAGAATTAAACTAGTGGCCACCCAGGAAGGTGTAGAGCTGGCATACCGAGATGCAATGATGAATATGGTGAGGCTCAACAGAAAAGCCGCAGGGCTCAGGCACACATTCAATGCCCACGCGGCCACCGACATCACGGGCTTCGGGATCCCGGGCCAAGCAGCAGAGGAATGAGGTGTTGTTTGTCATCCACAACCTCCCTGTCCTGGCCAAGATGGCCACCATGAGTAAGGCCTGTGGGAACCTATTTGGCCTCACACAAGGGACCTGCCTGGAGATTTCAGGAGGCCTTCTGATCTGCCTACTATGCTCGCAAGCTGTGCTGTTCTGTGCCAAGATCAAGTCCTCCAAGTACAGGGAAGGCACCAAGCATGGGTTGTTGGGATTGTGGAGAAAGGCAAACCGCACAGCCAGAATCAAAGACAAGCCCTGGATCATTGAAGTGGCCCCATAAGTGGCCACTTAGAACATGAACCCCACGCCTGGTGCCACCTCCTAATCTGGGTTTTGGTTGTACACTGGTCTATTCTGTTACTATTACTTTAGTTAAAGACCATAAATCACAACGATCTCATTGTGTCTACACATCGGTGACTTGAGATCGATTTGCGAGTGGATACAATGAATAAACCAGAACTCATTGCCTTCTTTTCATGTTACATTAACTCACGATGTACCTAATCTTGAGGCAGCTTCTGAGTTGAGAATTATATTGTTATCCAATACTGTTGATTCATTTTGAATCTTTAGACACTTATCCCTTGCCCACAGGCTCTTTCAATGGTGCTTTCACATGGCACAGACATTACCAAGAGTGGTGTTGACCGCAGTTGGTGTCTTCGTTTTATCTCTATTTATCATTATAAGTCTGATGTGTTTTTTGCTGTCTTGAACCGTCTCCCAGAAAGAAAAAACCAATCAGTGACACAGTAGTATCCCAGTAGTAGGAGAGCCGCATGATGTCCGCGATTTTCTGTCTAGTCTTACCATTCAAGAACATCTCCAACCCGGGACAATCCCCACTGGTGCTTTCAGTTACACAGGGCAAGAGGTTCACTCTGCATGGATAGCACTTGGAAGACAAAAAAGAAGTTTTGTTTCTTTTTGTTTTTGTAGCCTTCCAAGTATTTGCAGTAATATCATTAACTGTTTTTTTTTACTGACAGCAAAACAGGACATTTTTCGCAAGGTAATTAGATGTTCTATAGTGCAACAAGGAATTGCCCTTCTGAAAGGGAGTTCATGTATAATACTCATTTACAGTTGTAATTAACAAGTCAAATAATTTAAAAATAGAATCAGTAATAAAGACTGTCTGTGGGTGGTAGTGTTTAATACATTTTATATTTTGTACAGTGATTTCAGGCCTTTGTTCTCTTAAAATCAGCAAGTATTTAGCTAAATTGTCCACATTATTTTGTCCTTCATGCCCATGCTTTTTGTGCACACTTTTCTTGATCTGTGTTGAAATCTGCATTGCCAACTTTGCAGCTTAAACTTGTTATTCAAATATTTAATTTTTTATTGATCTTGTATAATCAGATGTCCCTTTTAGTACTATTTTAGAAGCATTGGGAGTGTTTTGCTTTAAGTACAATTTTCTGGGGGAAAACCAGATTTTAGTTTTATAAAACTTGTAAGTCTTTCATGGGACCTATATTTTTTTTCTCGAATTAAATTTTGTAGCTCTAGCTCTAGAACAAATAGGTGATCTAAAAAGGTGTTTATCTGTGTTACTCAAAAGAGGTTTCCCTATATTTTGGCCTACTCGCCAGTTACGGGGGTCCCCGTTATCAAGCGCAAGTGCACTGGATCCTTGAGGGTCTGTCTTCTGAGAGAAGAAGCATGGTGTCTCTGCAAGTTTCCAAACGCTTCCTGCTTCCAGGCAACAGAGCCATGTATGCCGATTGACTTCTTGCCAAAGAAACGCCACCAGGAAGACAACGTTCCCTGGAAGCTGTGTCCTCCTGAAACGAATGGGCAGCAGCCTTTACACAGGTGTTCTGGAGACAAAGCCACACGCACAGTATGCAGGACGTGGGGCTGCCACAGAACTGAAATTGATTGGACATTTTGTAGGCATTTATGCAGATGTTTGTCCTCAAAAGCCAGAAACCAGTGGTCAGAAAAATATGTGTTGGAAACCTTTGAGTAAGATCAACCAAAAAAAGAAAAAAAAAAAAAACAACTGTGCCTTCTATCTTGCTTGCATTCTCTTTGACTCTTCTTTGCCCTCTGATGAAGCAGCTGCCATGTTGCCAGCTGCCTTGTGGAGAGGCCCATGGGGAAAGAAATTGAGCACAGCCTTAGCCCAAATGCTCATGAAGAACTGAATCCAGCCAACACCCCTGTAAGTGAACTTGGCATTCATCCAAGTTTGAGGGGTCTGCAGTCCCAGCTGTTACCTTGTTCGTGGCCCTGAGAGAAACACTGAGTTGAAAGACCCAGCTCAGCCACGCCAGGATTTCTGACTCACAGAAACTGTGAGATCATAAACGTATGCTGAATTTAACTGCTAAATTTGGGGGTAATTTGTTAGGCAGCAATAGATGACCAATACACTCTCAATGGCCAATGTCCACGCCAGATGCCTGCCAAGTCAACAGTGGCCGGCTCGCCTTCCCCTAAAAGAAAGCTATGCCTGTGATTAATCTTTGTTCCCAACACGGATTAGTCTTTGTTTCACTTCTGACCTTGGCACAGAAACAATATTAAAATGACTTTGGAGCAAGTAAAAGCTCAGGTGTGGGATTAAGACAGAAACAAAGTAGAAATGTTGGCTCCAAAGAGACTGCAGATTTCTGTGATCTGGAAGGAAGCACAGGGCTCAAATTATCAAAATGTTCAGGCTGTTCCTTCAACATTTCATCAGTAAATGCACAGCAACAATCTTGTTCCTGGTGACGTTCCCTGTGAAAGCAAGCACTCTCGATTGATTCTTCCCTCCAGTAGCATGAGTTATGCATGTTCTTTGTCAGTGTGGGCAAACATGGGTGTGTGCGTGGATAGGGTAAATGCATTTATTTCTCACTTGTGCAGTATAGAGAGTCATGAAAAAACTAAAGTTTGGATTCACTTTTCAGAGACTGAATTCACCACAGTATGAATTAAGAGAATGAAAAGTAATTGCTCAGGGAGAATAATTATATTTATTTATAAATATATAGAATTTATAAATATAAATAATTGTATTTATTCATCCACCCACTTATTCATTCATTTCCTCATTCACTCAACAAATATTTATTATGCATCTATTACATGTCAGGCAATATTCAAGGTCCAGGAGGCAAAACAATGAATAAGATCAGTTCCCTGACATCAAAGAGCTTGGGGTCTAGAGGAAAAGATAGTGAAGAAACAGAGTCTTCCTATTACAAAACTATAAGCATAACCAGAATATCCAAGGGCTCTTTGGATTGCTGTAGCTTTCCAGGAAATTTAAAATATCTCACTGAAATTTCATAGAAAATTAGTTCTTGTCTATCTGGATGAAATTTTGGATCAGATGGTATAAGACAAGCCTAGTCATTGTGTCAAAACCATTCTGAAGGGCGTGTAATGCCATTTGCTCGAATCCTCTCAGGCCCTGCTGCCCCATTCCTAGATCTTCTCTACAAAGAGCTGCTCTCCAGGACCCCGGCCTCAGACTACATCTCATAGAGGACTTTCTTGGCCACCAAGTGACTGGCCATCTACTCACATGTTGGCTCTTCCTTTGGCCAGGAACAAATTAGTTTTACCTGCCCCTGTTTATTCCAAAAGTTCTTTCAAAGTCGTGAGTCCTGAAACAAATTCAACGTAGGCCTATTCAGACCAAGACCAGTATACCTTTCTCTGTCTGCCAGGCTCTAAGCCTCTGCTCCAGTGAGAAGCAATGATGGGGAAAAGCCCATTGGAGACTTAATCATAAGATGCAGGCCTCCAACTTTATAGGTATTGATCCCCCACACAAGTAACACAGGAAGCTCCTGTTAGCTCCAGAGAGATCCCATAGAAAGCAGCGTTTAATAGATGGAGTGAAAAACAAAACTACAATGAAGATATTGGTGAATGTAGGAAGCAAAGCCATGCAAGTCAGCTCCTTGGAAGGTTTAAACTTCTCACCAGCAGCAGATGCACATGTTTGCCTCATTACCTATAGGACCCTGAAATCCGGGGTTCCTCTGTAGTCTTTACTTTTTCAAAATCACTTTCAGTAACATGTATATTTGCTAGTCAGGTGTCCAGACTGTGACTCAAAAAAGATGTTTGTGACCTCTTTGTTTTGGACAGTTTAAAAGAAAGTGAGGGAAAAAGCACTTCAGCTAGGCAGGGGATATGGTCCAGGCTCCTTGGCTCTTGTCACCAAGTCCTTGACATCAGAAAGTAGTTTGTTTCCATAAATAATGCACAGAATTGAAGAGGAATGAGTGAGGATGAGTATGGAAACATAACTCTCTGATGGATGAAAAATAGCCTTTAACATTACTTTCACAATACAGGAGTGGGCCAGAGGAAAGCTCAATAAAGCCTGGTGATTTGAACTTGAGCTCTGCAGTCAACCTATCTTGTATTAATTCTTATCCAGGGTCAATTATTTGAAATCTCTGTGCCTCAGTGTCTTCATCTGTAAAAATGGGAATAATAATAATTATGCCCACTCTGTGGGGATTTTAAGAGGATTAAATGAGATAATATATGTAAAACTCAAAGCATATTGTAAGCACTCAATTAAATGAGTTATTAATGAAAACTCTTTCAAAACTTAATGGCATCATCCAGGGCAGGGTTTCTCACTCTTGGCACCGTTGACATTTGAGGCCGGCCAATACTCTGTAGCAGGGGGCCGTGCTGCACAGTGTAGGATCGTTCATGGCTGCTACCTGCTAAATGCCAGTAGCACCCCTCCCGCCAGTGGTGACGATCAAAAATGTCTCTAGGCATTGCCAAGTGGCACCTGGGAGGGGCAGAATCCTCCAGGGTTGAGAACTACTGAACTAGGGAGAATCAAACTCACATCCATGAATGTTTTTAATTTGGCATTAACCAAACTCATCAAGAAAAGACAGCACTTAGCTCTCTGGATTTATTTCAAATACATTGATTTTATTCTTTAGTGGTATCATGATATACAAAGACCCAAATTTTGTAGAATAAATCTTCCAGTAAATTTAGAGTTGGTAGTGATTCCAGGTGTGTAAAAATTCTAAAATGTCATCCCAAAGCTGTACACCTCTCTAGGTCTACTTGATATTCCCCATGCCAACCCCAGCTTGTTCAGTTTATTGAGCCAGGAGAGCTTAATGGTTGGGAAATGCATATGCTCTGGTGTTATCTGTCTCCTATTGTTTTATGAGGGATGTTTTTTTTTTCGTAGCATGCTTCCAAATTTTTCTAAAGAGTTGATGGGGTATTCAGTTATTTAATGTGGCATTTCTCCCTCAGATGTGTACTAACCAGTCTTAATATTCATTTTCTTTCTTTTTTGACTTTATGTCATTGAGAACCTCTCTTTTCCTTGAATCCTCTACTCTGGGGGTTCCCAATATTCACTTTGTAGGAGGCCAGTTGCATTCATTAATGGGAATAGGGCTCAGGAAAGGGGGGAAGAAAAAAATGACCATGTAAAAGGAATTTAATTCCCCTTTAATTGTTTATATGAACATGGTTTTCTAAAAGACAGGATTCAAAATCCTGCAAGCAAATGCAGGCAGAATTTTTCTTCTCCAGAAAAATAAGGAACTATTATTTTATAAATAGCAAGCATAACTTCAAACTTAAGGAAAACTTGGCCTTTTATAAACAAAACAAAATACAAAGACTGTGACAGGCAGCATGGATACAGAGACAAGAAGACGAGCCACAGAGCCAGGGGTGGATGCTGCAAATGAGAAAACAAATGGGCTAGAAAAGCACCCCAAGGACTGTGGCACACCCTTCCTTTCCCACTTAAGCCTCTTGGTCACAGGCATTGGGGCTTCAAGCCAAGTTCATGCTGCAGGGCTGGTCTTTCATGATTATCTTGGTTTGCTATTAATCTCAAGAAGCTTCAAAACATGTATGAAGCTGGAAACATCGTCCTTAGGTCACACACTCATTAGCAAGGTTATTTCTTCTTTAAATCTAGGAATCTTAAAGATGTCTATCCTCTCATTAATTCGTTCCCTAAAAATCCCTGCTGCTAAATGAAAAGCAATTAAATCAAATTTTCAAAATTTTATTAATTTTCATGGGAAAAACAATAATGCCTTCCATCCCAACCCAGGATACCTGTGTCAGTTAGAAACTGTTATGTACCCCAAGAAAGACTATGTTCTTTAATGCAATCTTGTGGGGGCAGACTTATTATGGGTGGGATCTTTTGATTAGGTTGTTTCCATGGAGATGTGACCCACCCAGTTGTGGGTGGGAACTTTGATTAGATTATTTCATGGAGGTGTGACCATGCCCATTTAGGGTGGGTCTTAACTATATCACTGGAGTCCTTAAGAGAGCTGAGAGCCCACACAGACCCAGATGCTTGGAGACACTGGGAGATGCAGACAGAAGGATGTTTGGAGATGCCAAGATAAGAGATGAAGCCCAGAGTTTGCCCCAGAGAAGCTAAGAGAGGGCCCCCAGATTCTTAGAGAGAAACACCCTGGGAGAACAAGCATGGACGCACAGACACTGAGAGAGAGAGAGAAGCTAAGGGAGACAGAAGCCCAGAGATGTTTTGAAGAAAGTCAGTTTGAAACCGGAACCCTGTAGCAAAGGACAAGCAGACACCGGCCACATGCGTTTCTAGCTGACAAAAGTGTTCCGGACATCATCAGCCTTTCTTCAGTGAAGGTATCCTCTTGTTGATCCCTTAGTTTGGACACTTTTATGGCCTTAGAACTGTAAATTTGTAACCTAATAAATCCCCTTTATAAAAGCCAATCCATTTCTGGTATTTGCATAATTGCAGCTTTAGCTAACTGGAACAATACCCAAACACAATTTCCCGGATAACAATATGTATCAATTGGATAATAAAAGCAATTTTATAAAAGTAACAAACAGCAATTTAAAAAGAAAAATATATAGTTTGTATACAAAATACTGTAAAATGAGGGTTTGTTGAACTCCCCCAAAAGGAAACAGAGTGGCTAGTGAGTGGTGGAAGAAGGAAAAGAGGGAGTCCTTTCTCCATCATGTCTTCACCAGTTTTCCAACTTTGAGTTATCTGGCATCAAACTGCGCTTAAGAATAAAGTCATGGCCCAGAAATACATCTATCAGGAAAAATAAAAACTAAGCCAAGAGCACTTTGAAACTCATAGAAATGCTGCTTATGTGGAGGCTATTACCCCCTCTTACTTAGTATTCGTGGATAAAGCAAAATGTTTGATATCATCCAAAAATGTTACTGAATTCAAATCTCTTCTCACTACAGAAACCGTGGTGTTGAGTAAATTAGTGAGTGTGCTTTTGTCTGAAATGGGAATGTTGAAAATTCACTTCTAATGGGGTTTTTATTTATTGTTGTATTGGGTTTTTAAAAACTGAAAGTTGTCTGATGGTGGTGTAAGAGAGGGGCATTATTTTGAAAAGTTAGCAACTGAACAGACATTTGCATGTGGTGAGTCTGCACGTTATCTTCCCCAGTTTGCTCACACAGGGGCTGTGTCATTATCTCTAGGTTGTAACCTTGGAGGCCCCAACGCTTCACCACCATCAGCCAGCCGTAGGGGAGGGGCCATATCTGCATTGGGATGCCTGAGAAGGTGAAAGGGACTCTGTCCTCACCTTAATCTGATTTCCTGTTGCTGCTAACAACCAAACTAATTAAAACCCTAACTCCAAAACTAAATTTGGCCTCCTGCCAAATCTTGATGGGTATTACTAACAATCATCACAGGCAATTATCACAACCTCTATACAGCAAATCAAGACAACTCAAGTTCACTCCTGTTAATTTTTTTCAGCAGAATAGGTTGCCAATTCAAATACCAGGAAAAAAGTGATCAATTTTGAGTTGTGAATGTCAAAGCAACCTGAAAATAGGCTCAAGGGATGGCTTCTTTCTCTGATAGATATTGCTGGTGACTGAGAATTTGCCCCAGGCTGATTTTATAACCTTTCTTTTCCTTCATCCTCTTTCTTCTTTCATTCACTGTGTGCATTCTACCTGATAGACCCCATGCATGGAATTTGACAGTCAGAAGACCTGGATTTTTCCAAGTTTTGCTACTAACACTGATTCAAGAATGTCATCAATTATAAGATGCACCATTATTTTACTAACACTTACAAAGAAAAAATGCATCAAATTAAATTAAGACATAATGCTTTCTAATTACTGAGACATTTTATTGTAGACTTTCTGAGAGAACTTTTAGACTTATTTAGACATAGATTTTAGTCATATTTCACTATTACGTACACATCAAAAGGGGAAACTATGAATGAAATAAATTGGTTGAATCCCTAGCAAGTCTTCAAATTCATTTTCCAACTCTTTTGAATCATTTTCAGCACAGAATTCCCATGTTCATGCTTTGTGTTTATGTCTCTGTTATACCGTAGGTTACATGTGATCTGGTCCTCTATTCCATCAAGAGCTCTGGTGATAACCATGTTTCTTAAAATGATATTCCACTATTATCCTCGAGATTTTCTTCCAAACCGCTCACACCCACTCTGCAAGTGCTGAGGCTGACATGTTCTTGCTTGGTGAGATGTAGGCAAATGCTTGCATAAACGGAATGCAACAGTGCTTCATCTACCTTGGATTTCTTCCCTTTTTAGATCCCCCAAAGTACCTGGTTGTTGCGTTGAAAGAAAATGTGAAATTGCCATCATTCCTCCAGCAACAGATGTTTGTTTCACTAATCTGTCAAATATACACCCCACTGCTCTGTTTCTCTGCTTCTCTGCATTCACATCATCTCATCATTTCAAGGCCAAATCATGGCAAATTCTTCTTGCAGATACTTTAAATACCAGTTAAACTTAATATGTATAGTAATAACAGTGCACATGACTCAAATGAAATAATGGCAGTATGAATACTATGATCAAGTTGGTGCCCACTCTTGCAATAACTACATAGCGACTACCACCTGACTTCCAAAGATTGTAAAACCTTCAGTTATTAGAAACATCTTGATTTCAAAAATGTTAAAATGTAGGGGTGGGGGTGAGGAATGCATCTTAAAATTGATGATGGAGACTGCAAACAAAATGAGGAAGGTGTTTAGATGATTTCTCTTAAGTCTCGATTCCAGTATTTCCCCCTCCTTCTGTGCAGGACCATTCGCAGTTGCAAAATGAGGTTGAGGAGGAAATCTGGGGATTATCCACACTTTGCATAATTTAGAGAAAACTGTTCCATATGGTTGTGTTTCCTTCTGATGATATTAGGAACATCTGTTTCTGCAAAGCAGCAAAATTTTCAATGCAGCTGGGTTCTGATCATGGTTTAGGGGGCTTGATTTGAAGAGACATCTCAATTCAGGACTCTTTTTTTCTTCTGGTTCCCTTTCTCTATTACAAAAGCACATCAAGGGAGCCCTTCTCTCAGGGAAAACCCTTGAAGTATTAGCTAATGACATCCGAAATGACTCAAAATGATTATCTTCCCAGCAGTGTGTGCATTTTAATAGGGAACTCTGAAAGACAATAAAAAGTCTCTGGGACTGAGAGAAATTAATCTCAAAAGTGGCTATGTGGAGGAGGATATTTTGTTTGGGAGAGATTTCCTTGTGCACCTGCCTTCTGCCTATTCTTGAGGATGGCTCAGCCCCCTAACAGGTGAGTCAGTCCCTAGAACTGCAGGCTTGAGGAAGTACTCCCTATTTTGAGATTCACAAAGAACGAGCAGGTCCTTCTGGGATGTCTATTGGAGGGCCAAGAATATCACTGCCATGACAGATGTCCACACTTCCCTGGCGATGGTTTCTTATCTTTAAGTTCACACGGTTAGATGTTGTGATCTCTAACATCCCTTCCCGCTCTCTCATTTTATGATTCCGTGGCATGATAGAGGGGAGATTGAAATGGGAGAGGGAAGAGGATTACTGAGTCCTAGTTCCAAATCTGCCACCACCTAGTTGTGTAACCTAGTGCCAGCCACTTAACTGCTCTGGGCCTCAACTACGAAACAAGCAAGTTGGAGAAAATTATGTCTTCAATCCTATCCAGACTGGCACTCAATTCATAGCCTGCGTTTGCCAGTGACCATAGCATTTCTCCTCTTTGGAAAACCTTGCTCAGAGCCAGAAACCTTGTTCAGCCCAGAAAAAGAGAACATAGCAAAAGAGCAAATGAATAAATGAAAGACAATTTTAGAGTTCTTTAGATGAGTATGTGGGAAAAAAAAAGGGGGAAACTTCAAAAGAATGGGCTAAAAGATGGAGAGGTTGAGGGCCAAAAATAATACCAACATAACATACGATTTTATTTCAAAAGTATTTTAATGAATGCTCCTGGAAGGAAAGGAGATGACCACACCACTTACGAAGGTCAGCTTTGTTGTGTGTTTAATCAGAAAATCCCGCTGTGAAAAACTACGTGAAAACCCCCACGTGGTAGGACCTGACTCCCAGGGGTGTAAATCTCCCTGGCAATGCAGGATATGATTCCCGGGGATGAATCTAGACCCAGCATTGTGGGATGGAGAACATCTTCTTGACCAAAAGGGGGATGCAAAATGAAACAAAATAAAGCTTCAGTGGCTGAGAGATTTCAGATGGAGTCGAGAGGTCACTCTGGTGGCCACTCTTACACACTATATAGAAAAACCGTTTTAGGTTTTAATGTATTGGAATAGCTAGAAGTAATACCTGAAACTATCAAATTGCAACCCAGTAGTAGCCTTGACTCTTGAAGACAATTGTATAACAATGTAGCTTACAAGAGGTGACAGTGTGGTTATGAAAGCCTTGTGGATCGCACTCCCTTTATCCAGTGAATGGATAAAGAAAAATGGAGTAGAAAAATGGGGACGAAACCTAAATGAAAAACAGGGTGGAATGAGGGGGGGGTGATTTGGGTGTTCTTTTTTTATTTTTAGTTTTTATTCCGATTCTGATTCTTTCTGGTGTAAGGAAAATGTTCAGAAATAGATTGGGGTGATGAATGCACAACTACATGATGGTACTGTAAACAGTTGATTGTACACCATGGATTGATTGTATGGTATGTGAATAATCTCAATAAAACTGAATTCAATAAAAAAACAAAAACAAAAACTGAACAGGCACATTAAAAAAACAACCCACGTGGCAGAGTTGCGAGTGACGGGGAATGAGCAACGGCCAGAGTAGCAGCAGCAGCACCAAGTTCAAGGTGACGGCAGATACAGAGCAGCTCATTTTGAGAGTGGAGCTTCAGGGCAAACATATAGGCAATGACAATGTCTTTGAACCCAGCTCCAGTCACAAATCAGGGGAAGCAGCACTCTATAGAACATGAGAAGTTCCAAGCTCCCACTTCCACAGATGGCCATTGCCAGCAGTTTCTGTGGCCAAACCAATGATCCCATTTGAAATACCAAATGCCAAAACGCCTCCCAGGTAGCCTTGAGCGGGATCGATAGCTTATTAAGTAGAGTCATTCAGTTGGCTGAAGAATGTGTTGATGCCTGCTGAGGGCTCTTTGCAGTGTAATGAAAGTATTATCAGTGTAGTAGCTAATGCAAGGAAGGACAAAATGTTTTGCCATTCATCCATTATATACGAAGGTGTGATGTTGTGTGGTGGCCCCAAACAGGAGGAAAAGATTGGAACATAAAATTAACTTATGATGGTTGCAGCCCTATGGGTAGAGGCTGGATTTTCATTATCTGTTTTCTCTCTTTACCCATAAATTCATCCTTTGAGCAATAGCATTCTCACGTACAAGGCAATCTTCTTCTGATTAGTTTTCACCTTGTTCGCCTGAAGCCACATCAAAAAGGTACCAGTTTAGGTGATGGAGTCAAACCTAATGGCCTGGCTGCATCGGATAAAAGCTCCACTGCTGAATGAGCTACATGGATTCAAAAACTAGAAAAGCAATTCCTGAGTTTGGGTTTTCCATGAAAAATTTTCTTTTTTTTTTCTTTTAAAGAACAGATTTGAAATCCCATGAGATTCTTCATGATGTTCTCCTTGTTCTGCTGGTGCCTTAATTGGGACTCAGTCTGAAGTCCACTAGGTAACATACAGGCTAAACCTTCAGAGAAATCAGAAAATGGCCCCAAAGTCTGAATGGCAATTCAATTAAAAATATATCAAATTCCTCTTATCATCTAGGAACTGGCACAAGAGATACAGAGGAAAACAGGAAGCCTTAATCAACTTTTTCCTGCATAATAGCTTAAAAAATCTCAGTGGGTTACCACCATGAACGTTAAGTCAGCTGACAATTCAGTCTCACCTGGACTAGGCAAAACTCTACATAGGTTTCATGCATGCTCCACCTGCTAGGACTCAATCTGAAGAAGCAATGGTTATGTAGACCGTGCTATATTCACAGAGAGTGGCAGCTCAATAGAGCTGGTGAAAACTTGCAATGTATGCCAGTTATCAATTTATTGCCCCTCAGCTCCAAATTCCCCCTTCAGTTCCTGCTCTGCAATATATACGTATAATGGAATATTATTCAGCCATAAAAAGGAAAGAAGTTATGGCACATGTGACAACATGGATGAACCCTGAAGACATCATGTTGAGAGAAATGTACCAGACACAAAATGACAATATTGTATGATCTCACTGATTTGAAATAATTAGAATAAGCAAATTCATAAAGTCAGAAACTAGAACACAGGTTTCTAGGGGCTGGGTGGGGGTAGGGAATGGGAAGTTAATGCTTAAATTGTACAATTTCCATTTGGGTTGATAGTAACATTTTAATAATAGACGGTGATGATGGTAGCACAACACTGTGAACATAATTAACAGCACTAAATTACATATTTGCATGTGGTGAAAAGGGGGAAATTTTAGGTTGCATATCTGTTACTAGAATAAAAATTTAAAAAAACATAGGACTGTACAACACAGTGGACCCTATAGTAAGCTACGGACTGTAGTGAATAGTACAATTATAAAAATGTTCTTTCATGAAATGTAACACGTTCCACACTAATGCAAGGTATTAATCATAGGGGGGTGCATGGGAACGCTGTATTTTATGCATGGTTTGTCTATAAACCCACAACTTCTCTAATTTAAAATAAAACATGGAAAAAATAGACTGAACTTTTTAATCATTTGTCCTTTCCAATGAGCTTTATTAGAAGAGGGCCCTGGAGGACATTGAAGGAGGAAGGAGCTTCTTTCCCAGGTTCCAGTGGGATAAGTTTTGCTTTTTTCTTGCTTCTGGGGCATGGTGAGTGTGTGTGGGGTCAGTGAGTGGTGCTCTGTCCCAGCTCTGTGCCGAGAGCACACCATCGCTCAGCGAACTTGCAGCCTGGCCCAGGAGTGGTGACTACCATGACGTGGCCCTCCTGATGTGGACACCACTAGGGCACTCCAGCTGTCTGTGGTGCCCAACTCCCTCTGTTCAACCCCCGTGAGCACTGGCTGGTCTGTGACCCAGAGGTTGTTTCCCATGGCCCTCCTGATGCAGACTCCACTCATGATCACAGTCTGTGTACCACCTTGCCAGTGAGTGGGCTCCAGATACCCTGACTCCCTCTGTGCTCCTGCCCACCAGCTTCAGCTCACGTGCACCCCAAAGGGTTGTCTCCTGCTGCCTGGTGACTGTGGACCAGCTCTGGCCAGGGAATTCAGAAAATTCTAGAAAGAGGTGAAAACCCAGCCTTGGAAAGCAGGCCCCCTTCCAAGTTTGTCCTTCCCTTGGGTACGCTCCCTCAGCCCCCCAGTACCCTTTAGAGTTCCCCATACTTCTTTATAGCTACTCCTCTATCATAGTCTAATAATTCATTACATTAAACTCCCTCTATTCAAATTACTGTGTGGTTTCTGTCTTCCAATTGGACCCAGGCTGAGACACCATGTTTCGTAAGGCTTCAGCTCAGAACTGGCACACTGTCATGTCTGCCTCGACTTAACTGGTCAAATGAAATCATATGGCCAAACACAAGTCAATGAGGCAGGGACATATACTCTACTCACTCCAGTGGAAAGTGCTGCAAAGTCACAAGGCCAAAGACATGGTGTATAATTCTGTTACAGGAAGTTACTTAAGAATTGGAAACAATAATCCTACCCACCATGTAGGACCTGCATCATCAAGCATACTGGAGAGAAAAGATATTCATTAAGAAATTCCAAGAAAAATAAGAGCTATGAAAGGAAAATAAAGAACTTTGTGGAAGAGTATAGTCTACAGCATCAGAGAAGATATCTTAAGCTGAATTGCAAACAGTTGGGAGAGAGACTTACAGGCAAAAGAAGCAGCATATTAAAAACCTGAAGTCAAGAGAACACATCAGCAATATTGAAAGAAGTTTCACATCACTAACAATGGAAGAGAAAAATTCTGATTTGTTTTAGGATTCCAGCTAATATTTGTTAAATACCCACCCAAAGCATTTATTTGCAAGCCATTGGGAGATAGAGACAAATTGTAAAAATGTTCCAAGAAACATTGTTTCCAGAACATAATAAGATTTTTAAATTTCAATATTAAATTATTTTTCATAACCTTTGCAGCACAGACTCAAGGAAGATATTTATATCATTGCATAAGTCCAAAGGAGAAAGTTTCAAATAACCCCTAAACTAAAATCTTTTTGAATTAGTTGGGTTCCTTGCAACTGTGGATAACAGAAAATCTAATTCAAACTGGTTTAAATAACAAAATGAATTTATTGGCTCATACGACTTTCAGTCCAGAGTCAGGTGATGTTGCCCCATGCTATCGCCAAGGACTGAGCTTCCTTCTGTTAGTCTATTCAGCTTTATCTTAAGGCTGCCCATGATTGTGGTCATAGAACGCTTACTAACCACTCCTGCCTTCCCTTCCATCTAAGTATTAAAGCTGCATGGCCAAGCTTCATTTTATATCAACAGAAAAATTATCAGTGTGATGGAGTATCATTCATTCATAAATAGCTGTACTTATTTCCTAAACTCAAAGAATGGAAAAAAAGAAGTTTTCTGGGTTTGGTTTTTTTTGGTGGACTATTAACATTAGCTGATATAAACTAATTTCCCAATATATCACACTTTTGGTCAAAACTTGCACATTATTTTTCAGGAATAGTCTAGACAGAAATGATATGCTCTCTGAAAATGATGTTCAAAGCAGGCTGAATAAAGTTGACTGGGCAGTTATGAAAACTTATTTAGCTAAATGATTCCCTGATAGCCAGACTAAATTGTGAAATTACATCGTGTGTGGGCTAGATATTCAATTGTGGGTATGTCTGAAGGAAATATCAGTTTTAGATTTGAGGTGTTATTCTAGTATTAGAGAGTTAAATGCATATGCTGTGTGAAAAATTAATTTGAAGTACAAGGCAGGTAGTAGGAAAATAAGCAAGAGTGGGCTAGGATAGGTGGGTAACTCTTGAAACTACTTAAATGATATGATAAAGAACCAAAAGAAAATGTCTGTATCCCTACTGAATATTCCTATCTTTTAACTCATTGTGATTGCATTTTTCTTTACCTTGTTGAGCATGATTATAACAGTTGTTTTCAATTCTAATAATTGTCTAATAATGCTAACATCTGGGTCATCACAGGATTGGCATCTTTTGATTGTCTTCGCTAGACAAAGGGTCATATTCTCCAGGTGTTTTGCATGTTGAGTGGTTTTTCATTGTATCCCAGACATTTTGAAAGTATACTGTATATTTGTTCAAAGATGTGTGCAACTTGCTCTCATATGTTCAGAAGACAGAGCAATAGATGATGGATGATAGACAAGGAGGGACGGAAGGAGGGAGGGAAAGAAAGAAATGGAAAAGTGACAAAATATTAAAGTTGGTAGATCAGGGTATCGGTGGAGGGGGGTTGGGTATGCTGGAGTTCTGTGCATGGAGTTTGTATTATTTTTTCAACTGTTACTGTAAGTTTGAATTTATTTCAAAATAAAAATTAAAAAAAAGAAAGTATATGGTAGAGACTGGATTCTGTTCTACTCCTCCAAAAAGTTTGGATGGGGGCTTTTGCAGGCGGTTAAATGCAAATTCTGTCCTGCCTGTGGTAGGTGGCAGCAGAAATCTCAGTTCACATTTTTTTGGTGTTGTTTTTTGGGTTTTGGTTTCTTAGCCTCAGCTGAAAGCTGCTCTGAGTCTTCATCACGCATGTGATGTATGTAGAGTGAAATGCCAACTCTACATACCCAAATATAAAAAAGGAATCATCACTTGCCTCAAGAAGCTCAAAGTCTAATAGAGGAAGCCTACATATAAACAAATAACATAACACAGGGCATAAAGTACAACATTGGACATATAGTCAAGTGATAGAGCTGACAATAAAAAAGTATTAATAAGGCTTTCTGGAGGGGGGAGGGCATCTGATCAGTTGTCAAGAAGACACATGGTGAATGACAAGGATGCAGTAGGTTAGAGAGCAAAGAAGGGAGGGATGGGAGAGGCAGAAGAGATACAAACTATGAAGAGGCAGAAGGGACAGGAACCATGGACAGATGGAAGGGATGCAAACCATGACCTGATTTGTATAGCATTTCCCACATTTCTAACCAAAATTCCACTGTGATGGCTAAGTTCATGTGCTAGGTTATGGTATATCATAGAAGGATTTACATCATTAGTCGGTTGATTGCCTCTGCGGTTGATTGCATCTACAATCCACAAAGGAGACTGCCTTCAGCAAAGAGGTCAGTCTCCTTATCCAAATAGTTGGAGGTCTTAAAGTGAGAATTAAGGATTTCAGAAGTCAGAAAGAAGAATTTCTGCCTTTTTTCAGCCAAAAAGTTTCTCCTGGGGAATACAATTTTACCTTCACCAGAGTTTCCGGCTTGTGGCCTACCCTATAGAGTTTGGACATGCCCATTTTCAGAATCACCTTTTTCAGTTTCCAGCTTGTGGCCTGACCTACAGCATTTGGACTTGCCAATCCCTGTGGTGACAGGAGCCAATTTCTATAATAAATGTCTTTACATATAATCTCCTATCAGTTCCATTTCTCTGCAGAACCCTGACTCATACATACACTTATTGTCCTATTCAATTTTTAAGGAACCCAGTGAAGTCGAACTATTGTACCAAAGTACAGAAATATTTTCTCTTTCCTTGAAATGAATCCAATCCTAGGTTATTTCTGCTCACTATAGAGTAAGAGTTTAAAACTGTCTTTATGTGAGAAAAAGAATGGATATATTAGTTCCTAGTGGGAATTGAAAAAAAAATGTTCTATCCATTCAAATTCTTTCTAAACACAAATCAAATGTGACACTGCCCTCTAAGATATTACGAGCAGTATCCTATCATCCTTGTTTCTAACAGAGAAACGTTATTGTTTTAAAATCCTGCCCAAATTCCCCAAGGAACAATATTTCCTTCACTTTGTGTTCTTGTTTCTCAGTCTCTGGAAGAAAGTTACAATAACATTGTCTTACTGTCTTGTTTCCACACATGCACATAAACACACTCTCCTTATGCTCCAACCGTATTTCAAGGTTCAGTTGAAGGCCCATTCCTCTGCTCCATCCCATCCTTTTCTCAGAACTTCCACTTCTCATACCCCATAGCAGCTCCTAAACTTGGCTGTGAAACTTAATTACCTGGGAGTGGGGGTGGGGCAGGTAATCTTAAGAAAAGGAAATGGATGGACTATTTGATAAAGTTGTATCAAGGGGAAGAATTGAACATGGCATGGATAAAGTGCTCATAAAATACAAATTGTTTCCCTGGGCCCCACGTGAAATTCAGAATCTCTGGGGCTTGGTCTGCATTTTGAAGTTCCCCAGGTGATTTTAATGCGGCCCATCAGTTAACCATTAATTAATGAGCATCACATGATTAACACTTATTTGCTGTTGGGGATTGAATCATGTCCCCCACAAAAAGCATGTTCAGGTCGCAAGCCCTGGTCCTGTGGGTGGAACCCATTTGTAAATAGGACCTTTGAAGAGGTTATGAGTTAGTATGCCCAAACTGAAGGAGGGTGGGCCTTATTCCAATATGGCTGATGTCCTTATAAGCAAAGGAAATTGGACACAGAAAGAGAAGCCATGGGGAGCTGGGAGTCAACGGGACCTGGAAGAGAAAGAAGATGCTGCCATATAACTTTCTGGATCACAGAAAAGTCAAGGACCAGGGATCTTTGGCCACCAGCCCCAGAATGCCACAGTTTTGGGAGAGAAAGCATTACCTCACTGATGCCTCAATTTGGGACTTCTCCAATCCTCAAAAGCATGAGCCAATAAATTTCCATTGTTTAAGCCAACCCATTGCATGGTATTTGTTTCGGCAGCTGGGAAACTAACACAATTATGGTCTGAGTGATTTATGAATAGTGGTCCAAATTCTTTATCAGAGCTTCTCAACCTTTAAAGTGGATAGGAATCACATGAACATCTTGTGATACTACAGATTCCAATTCAGCAGATCTGGGGTATGGCCTGAGATTCTGCACTTCTAGAAAGTTCCAAGGTGATAACAATGTTAGTGATCCATGGACCTCACTTTGAGTAGCTACCTTGTAGGCACTGAGCACTTTGAGAACAGGCTCTCTGCTGCTGCTTTCAGATTTCTTTCCTATTTCAAATAATACAGTCAGTAAATGTTAGTTGATTTGAGGCCATTATTTCAGAATATGAGCATTTTATCCAGTGCCATGTTCAGTTCTTCCCCTTGGTATGACATCAACAAATGGTCCACACATTTCCATTTCCTAAGATTTTCTACCCTTTCTCTCAGGGTCTCAATAATGAAGATTCTCTTACGATTTGAGGATGTTGGGTATTTTATCTGCTGTTTCTCCTGAAAGAATTTAAGGTGGAAGGAAAACATAAAGATGCTCATATATGAAGACAAATTTTAGATCTTCTAATGGAGTTCTCTTTAAAGCATAATCTTCAAACCAAGTTGCATGAGACTTGCTTGGAGTGCCTTTTATCAAAAACGGATGTTGGATTTTGTCAAATGCTTTTTCAGCATCTATTGAGATGATCAATTGATTTTTCCCTTTCGAGTTTTTAATGTGTTGTAATACATTGATTGTTTTTCTTATGTTGAACCATCCTTGCATGCCTGGAATGAACCCCACTTGGTCATGGTGTATGATTTTTTTAATGTGTCTTTGGATTCGATTTGCAAGTATTTTGTTGAGGATTTTTGCATCTATATTCATTAGGGAGATTGGCCGGTAGTTTTCCTTTTTTGTGGCATCTTTGCCTGGTTTTGGTATTAGATTGATGTTAGCTTCATAAAATGAGTTAGGTAGTGTTCCATTTTCTTCAATGTTTTGAAAGAGTTTGAGTAAGATTGGTGTCAGTTCTTTCTGGAAAGTTTGGTAGAATTCCCCTGTGAAGCCATCTGGCCCTGGGCATTTATTTGTGGGAAGATTTTTGATGACTGATTGGATCTCTTTGCTTGTGATGGGTTGGTTGAGGTCTTCTATTTCTTCTCTGGTCAGTCTAGGTTGTTCATATGTTTCCAGGAAATTGTCCATTTCTTCTACATTATCCAGTTTGTTGCCATACAGTTGTTCATAATATCCTCTTATAATTTTTTTAATTTCTTCAGGATCTGCAGTTATGTCACCTTTTTCATTCATTATTTTGTTTATATGGGTCTTCTCTCTTTTTGATTTTGTCAGTCTAGCTAGGGGCTTGTCAATCTTGTTGATCTTCTCAAAGAACCAACTTTTGGTGATATTTATCCTTTCTATTGTTTTTTTGTTCTCTATGTCATTTATTTCTGCTTTAATCCTTGTTATTTCTTTTCTTGTACTTGGTTTAGGATTGGTTTGCTGTTCATTTTCTAGCTTCTTCAGTTGATCCATTAGTTCTTTGATTTTGGCTCTTTCTTCCTTTTTAATATATGCGTTTAGTGCTATAAATTTCCCCCTTAGCACTGCTTTTGCTGCATCCCATAGGTTTTGGTATGTTGTGTTCTCATTTTCATTCGTCTCTATATATTTAGCAATTTCTCTTGCTATTTCTTCTTTAACCCACTGATTGTTTAGGAGTGTGTTGTTTAACCTCCAGGTATTTGTGAATTTTCTAAGTCTCTGATGGTTATTGACTTCTAATTGTATTCCATTGTGGTCAGAGAATGTGCTTTGAATAATTTCAATCTTTTTAAATTTATTGAGGCTTGTTTTATGTCCCAGCATATGATCTATTCTGGAGAAAGTTCCGTGAGCACTAGAAAAGTATGTGTATCCTGGTGATTTGGGATGTAATGTCCTGTAGATGTCTGTTAAATCTAATTCATTTATCAGATTGTTTAGGTTTTCAATTTCCTTATTGGTCTTCTGTCTGGTTGATCTATCTATAGGAGAGAGTGATGTGTTGAAGTCTCCCACAATTATTGTGGAAACATCAATTGCTTCCTTTAGTTTTGTCAATGTTTCTCTCATGTATTTTGTGGCACCTTGATTGGGTGCATAGACATTTACGATTGTTATTTCTTCTTGCTGAATTGCCCCTTTTATTAGTATGTAGTGGCCTTCTTTGTCTCTCAAAACATCCCTGCATTTGAAGTCTATTTTATCTGAGATTAATATTGCTACACCTGCTTTCTTTTGGCTGTAGCTTGCATGAAATATTTTTTTCCATCCTTTAACTTTCAGTTTCTTTGTGTCCCTGTGTCTAAGATGAGTCTCTTGTATGCAACATATTGATGGTTCATTTTTTTTGATCCATTCTGCGAATCTATATCTTTTAATTGGGGAGTTTAATCCATTTACATTCAACGTTAAAACCGTGAAGGCATTTCTTGAATCGGCCATCTTATCCTTTGGATTATGTTTGCCATATTTTTCCCTCTCTCTATTAATATCCTTTATTGTACCCATACCGAATCTCTTTAGTACTGAACCTTTCTCCAAGTCTCTCTGTCCTGTCTTTGTTTCTCTGTCTGTAGGGCTCCCTTTAGTATCTCCAGTAGGGCAGGTCTCTTGTTAGCAAATTCTCTCAGCATTTCTTTGTCTGTGAAAAATTTAAGCTCTCCCTCAAATTTGAAGGAGAGCTTTGCTGGATAAAGTATTCTTGGCTGGAAATTCCTCTCACTCAGAATTTTAAATATATCGTGCCACTGCCTTCTCGCCTCCATGGTGGCTGCTGAGTAGTCACTACTTAGTCTTATGCTGTTTCCTTTGTATGTGGTGAATTGCTTTTCTCTTGCTGCTTTCAGAACTTGCTCCTTCTCTTCTATGTTTGACAGTGTGATCAGTATATGTCTCGGAGTGGGTTTTTTTGGATTTATTCTATTTGGAGTTCGCTGAGCATTTATGATTTGTGTATTTATGTTGTTTAGAAGATTTGGGAAGTTTTCCCCAACAATTTCTTTGAATACTCTTCCTAGACCTTTACCCTTTTCTTCCCCTTCTGGGACACCAATGAGTCTTATATTCGGACGTTTCATATTATCTATCATATCCCTGAGGTCCATTTCGAGTTTTTCAATTTTTTTCCCCATTCTTTCTTTTATGTTTTCATTTTCCATTCTGTCATCTTCCAGGTCACTGATTCGTTGTTCAACTTCCTCTAGTCTTGTACTATGAGTGTCCAGAATCTTTTTAATTTGGTCAACAGTTTCTTTAATTTCCATAAGATCATCCATTTTTTTATTTAGTCTTGCAATGTCTTCTTTATGCTCTTCTAGGGTCTTCTTGATTTCCTTCATATCCCGTACTAGGGTCTCATTGTTCATCTTTAGTTCTTGAGTAGCTGCTCTAGGTGTGTCTCTTCTGGTCTTTTGATTTGGGTGCTTGGGCTTGGGTTATCCATATCGTCTGGTTTTTTCATATGCTTTATAATTTTCTGTTGTTTTTGGCCTCGTGGCATTTGCTGACCTTGATAGGGTTCTTTTAGGGTTTGTAGACCAGTTGAAGTCCTTATCTCTAATTTATCAGATCTACAGCTTCGTGGAGTACACTTTCTCTAACTAACCAGCAGGTGGCGTCCACGAGCCACCTGTTCTCCACAAGCCAGATCTCCCCTGCTTAGCCTTTTTGTGAGTGGGGGAGTGAGTCTTGTGGGGCCCAATTGGTGTCCCAAGCTTGCGTGTGTAGTTGGTGTTGCCTGCCCTGTATGTGGGGCGTGTTTCTGGGCAGTCGGGGAGGGGGGTGGCCCTAACAATCAAATCTCCCTGATGATCCTAGAGTTTTAAAGCTACTGCAATAGTCTAGTCCTTCAGTTCAGTCCTGCCACAGTTTGTCTCTGCCACTGACCCACAAGTCTTTGGTATTGGCGTATGGCTCCTGAGACTTGCAAGTGGGCCCCTCTTCCAGGCTGTGCACCCCGGGTCCTCTGTTGAGGGATGACTGTGCTATGTCACAGGTGAGTGCCGTCCCCCCAGGGCAGTTCTGGGCTGCTGGGCTGTGTTGGGAGGCTCCCAGTCTGCTCAAATGATGGCTGAATGGGGCTCTGTTAATTCACACTGCTCCCCCCTTCCCAGCTCTGGGACATTCAGCTGAGGTTGCAGGGAAGGCTAATGTCCACGCCCAGTTTTGTGGTGTGTGCCTGTTATTTGAAGCACTTCCGTCACACTGGGTTGTCTGGGGCAGCTCTGGGCTATGGGGCTGGCGATGGGCAGGAGTGTTTCCTGTCCACCAGGATGGTGGCTGTGAGCGGACACCCCCTTTTCTTGGGAAGTTGTGTTGTTTAGTGAATTTTCTCAGCCACTGGATTATTGCCTTTTGTCTCAGAGCTCTCTTAGTTCTGCTCTTGACTTGACGTGCCCAAATTTCAATTCTTTGAAGCTTTCTGTATTGAGCTTCTTAGAGTAATTGTTTTAGAAAAAGCAAAAAGGATTCAAAAAAAAAAAAAAAAAAAAAAAAAAAAAAAAAAAAAAAAAACCGGCCCTCCTCAGAGATCTAATGGGTTATTGAAATGCTAATAGACAAAGCAACCAGGGCCATTAAGGAAAGGTGCCCAAGGCAGAGAGATCAGCCTTGCTTCGGGATTTGCATATGCGCCTCAAGGCCTGATCTCCGCCCTTCCCCTTTCTGTGTTCACCAGAACTCCAAAAATCCTCTGCTTTTATTTTGGAGTTTTTCGTGTTGATTTTTTTCTATGCCTGTCTCCTCTCTGCTGGGCTGGCTGCTCTCAGAGTCTCTGGTGTCTGGCCTCAGTCTATCTATGGTTGGAGTTTGAATCAGTAGAATGAGTTTCCGGTAAGAGCAGCCACTGCAATTCTCCCTTCTCCTTCCTGGAGCTGACAGCCCCTCCTCCCCCGGGACTGAGCCTGGCAGGGAGGGGCGCGGGTCCCCTGGCCGCAAAAACTTACAGATTTCGCTGATCTCAGCAGTTCCACGTTTTCATGAGTGATGTATGAAGTATGCCCAAAGACAGATTGCTCTGTGGTGTCCAGTCCACGCAGTTCCTGGCTTTTTACCTACTTTCCTGGAGGAGTAACTAAAACATACAGCTCACCAGTCTGCCATCTTGCCCCGCCTCCTGGAGTGCCTTTTAAAAAGGCAGAAGTGTGGACTCCACTCAGACCTCCTAAATGAAAATACTTGGGGAATTCCAATCTCCCTTTTAAACAAGCTTCCTTAAGCACATTAAAGTTTGAGAAACAATCTAGCCCAGCTCCTTCTTCTTACAGTTGTGGAAACAGAGGTCTAAAATAAGAAGAAGAAGAAAAATAAATACCACCACCACTGCTGACATTTACTTGGTATGTACTCTGTGCAGGTCACTGTGCTGATTGCCTTACACGAACAGTTTAAAATCATTTGAATCCTCACAACAACCCTAGGAGGTAGTTAATACTGTTACGTAAGGAAACTAGGAAGGTTAGGAAGGTCCTAGAGCTAGCAGGTGGCGGAGTTGGTTCTAGAATCCAGGTGTCCCGACCCCATTCAAGGCCCTCTTTCCATTGTATTTACTTTCTAGGGTCCACTCCTCCTTCCGCCCAGGCACTCCCTGCCCGCAATACCTCCTTAACCTTTTAGAATACGTAGCACCGCCCCTGCATTCCAGGCTGCTCTATTACAGAAGCAGGGCAGGGGTAATTTTGATTTGTTAAGGGATGTTAAAGGATAATTTTCAAAAAAGGTAAAATTGTGACTTTCATACAAATATAATATGAGCACATGTCAAATATTTTTATTTAACTGATTAATTCTTGGGGAACTGGAAAACATGTTCCAAGGAGAAGGCAAAGAACCATATATTTATATTCAGTAAAGGAATGTTGAAATGAATTGGCAAAAACTGATCTAATCATTGGGTAACAAATGAAATACATTCCACACAAGGCCACTAATTTGCATTTCTATGAACCAGAGTCATTTACATTGTTATCAGTTTTCTACCAGCTAACTTTGTTGTCTTCAGAGTTGTGAAATAGCCTAGTCAAAGGCAATGGCCCACACCGCTATTGGATGAGCTGATCCCCGAGTTTCCAGCATTCCTCTGAAAGGATATACAGTGATTCCTTTGGCCTGTTCCAGAGTCTTCCCCCTAGCTTGTGATCAAAGTAGTCTCAAAGAATGATTATTCAGGATCACAAATTAAGGCTGGGCTCATTCATTTTGGCCTTATTATTTACACAGTTGCAGCAAGTGTTCATTTACCCTATAGTCCTGCTAAGGTTGGCTTTGCTGGAAGTTTTCATAAGGAAACTCACATTGACTTGTAAAAGCCTCTATTATTTGCCATCCAGATGCTAGGAAGCCAAGCCCAAGGAACCTCCTGTACCAAATTTCACTTGCAGACTATGGAGTCTCCTCTTCTCAAGGTCCCCCAAATATACCAAGGTTACTGGCCTGCCATAAAGTGGCCTTCCTGACAAACTGTAGGTCTGAACTCCGTAAGCCAGGTACCACATGAGCCTTTCTGAGAGGGCTTTGTAGGGATTGGTGCCATAAGTCAAGTTCATTTTTATCCCATTAAAGTGTCCGATATACCTGATTCAATGGGCATAATTCTCAAATATAACACTTCCAGCAAGGCCTTGGCTGTATAACTGTTTCTTCCAATTATATCCTAGTAAAAAGGACAGAGTTTTAAAGAAATTATGCAAATAACTATATTGCCATGAAAAGTAAGGAGATTTACTTAGAGTTTTAGAATTCAGGGGATGAGAGAAGAGGTATACTTGTTACTTTAGTTTATCTCCATTACTTAACCTGTAATTGTAGTTCCTACTTTAGCTTATTTCCATACCTTTACATGATTTTGTTATTGTTATCTTATGTTAACTGAATGATTTGTAACACTGCTCAGCAACAATTCCATCTCCCCTTGGTTGAACCCCATAAAAACCCTAAATTCTTTAGACTCAGGGAGACAGCATTGAGCTTTTGTCCTCCCATCTCCTTGCTCGGCTGCCCTGCCATCAAACTCTTTTCTCAAAATCCTGGTGTCACAGCCTTGGCCTCCTGTGTGCATTGGGCAATGAGCCCTTGCTTGGTAACAGTGTCAGGGTAAATCAGACAGTTTTAAATGTTATGGGTTACTGTTCTGGTTTTCTATTGCTGCCTGTTAGGCAAAACACCAGTGATGGATTGGCTTTTATAAGGGGGGTTTATTTGGTTACAAAGTTACAGTCTTAAGGCCATAAAGTTTCCAAGGTAAGGGGTACTGTTCTAGTTTGCTAATGCTGCAGAATGCAAAACACCAGAGATGGATAGGCTTTTATAAAATGGGGGTTTATTTCGCTACACAGTTACAGTCTCAAGGCCACAAAGTGTCCAAGGTAACACATCAGCAATCGGGTACCTTCACTGGAGGATGGCCAATGGCGTCCGGAAAACCTCTGTTAGCTGGGAAGGCAGCTGGCGTCTGCTCCAAAGCTTCGGCCTCAAAACGGCTTTCTCCCAGGACGTTCCTCTCTAGTAAGCTTGCTCCTCTTCAAAACATCACTCCCAGCTGCACTGAGTTCCTTCTCTTTGAGTCAGCTCATTTATATGGCTCTATTGATCAAAGCCCACCCTGAATGGGTGGGGACATGCCTCCATGGGAATATCTCATCAGAGTCATCACCCACAGCTGGGTGGGGCACATTCCAAGCAAATCTAACCATCACCAAAATGTCTGCCCCACAAGACCACAAAGATAATGGCATTTGGGGGACACAATACATTCAAACCGGCACATTCCACCCCCTCTACCCCAAAATGACATTATCTTTCCAAATACAAAATACATTCATTCCATCACAATGTCACAAAAACTTAATTTTTCTTTAGCTGTGGATCTGTGAACGTAGAACAAGTTATGCGCTCCCAGTATACAAAGGAGAGACATTCATAGGATAAACATTTCCATTGCCATAAGGAGAAACAGTAAGGAAAACAGGGTTAACAGGACCAAAACAGTTCCTAAAACCTGCAGGACAAACTCCATTAGATTTCAAAGCCTGAGAGTCATATACAGAACAGTGTTGCATCCTTGGGGCTTGAGAGAGCGGGAGTCTAACGCTTCCTAAGTGCCTTTGTGGCAGCCCTTTTCTCTCCAAATGCTTGGGTGAGTGCTCCAACATTTCCACACATTGGGGAGACCACCTTCTCGGCCCCACCCTCCTCAAACATTGGGGCAGCTCCTGGATTCCCTTCCATCTCCGGGGCACAGGCTCAACCCCTTCAGAACAGTGTGGTGGCAGCCAGGCTCTCCCCAATTCCCTAGGAATGTGCTCCGCCCTCTTTGGGACCTCAGATGGCAAAACTCTTCCAGAGCATCGAGGTGGAAAGCCCACCCTTGACCTCCAGGGCAAACTCACCCTTTCCATGCATGTGGGCTGCTCCGCTCTCCCAGCCCGAGACCTCCTGACTCCAGACCTCAACCTCCATGGCTCTGTCTTTGAAGAAATTTTTCCTTTAATTTTTTCCTTGTCTGTCTCCTCCAGTCCAAACCGGCAATGGCTCTGTCTATAAAGATCTCACAAAAATTCTCTTGGCTTTGCATGAAGCACACAGGGGTCAAAGCCATTAGACAATAGGACTTTCCACAAATCCTTTCCGGATAATTCCATCTCCAATCTTGGCTTGTACTGAAATGGCGGCTGGGTTCCGTGCTTGGTTCCATCCTCATGTTGGGCTGTAGCTTCTGGGATTCCACCCCCTGGAAGCGTGTAATTTTCCAAGCCATCAGCTTCTGGTTTCTTTGAACCCAAGAGTTCAGTTCTAAGTTTATCTCTCTCTGCTCGCATTTTACTATAAGCTGCAAGGAGAAGCCAGGGTACCTCCTCCACATGTAGTCTGGAAATCTCCTCAGCTAAGTATTCCAGGTTTTCGCTTTCAAATTCTTCCTTCCGTCTGACACCAGGACTCAATTTTGCCAAATTCTGTGCCACTTTAAAACAAGAATCGCCTTTCTTCCAGTTTGCAACAACACATTCATCATTTCTGCTCAAGTCCTCATCAGAAGTATCTTTAGACTCCATATTTCCATAAACAGTCTCTTTAAAGCAGTTTTGGCCTTTTCTATCAAGCTCCTCACAATTCTTCCAGAATCTTCCCCTTATCCATTTGAAAAGCCGTTCCAACAAGTTTGGTATTTGCAAACTCAGCAGCAAAAGCACCCCACTCCTGGTACCAAAATCTGTTCTAGTTTGCTAATGCTGTAGAATGCAAAATACACACAATACATTCAAACCGGCACAGCACTGTACAATGTTGAGCAGGAATGATGAGAGCTGGTAGGACTGGTCTTTGTTCCCAGTCACAAACTTTTGATGTTGTTCATTAAGTATCGCTTGCCATTTTCCTCCTTTTCCTCCTAGCTAACCTTTAGTCATACTTCAATAATCTGTTTAAATGTCACATCATGGGGAATACTTCCCTGACTCATCCACTCTGACTTAGATGTCTTTTCCCACCTAGTCTTATTCAGGCCATTCTAATTGATAGTTTATTGAGCTGAGTCTTCTTGTAGCCAAATAATTCCTTGTAACTAACAAAGTGCCTGGCACATGAAAGGAAATCGATAAATATCAGTTGGATGAATGATTAAAGTAGTACATTCTGTTTGTTTTTTTTTTCCTGAATGTGATTTTTAAATAACTGCCAGATTCATATAGCCAATATTTTCATTAGTGGGGGAGGGGACTGTGAAGCAGAATGAATGCAATTCATTATGAAGTCTTATACACCAAGGAGAAAATCTAACTGTGGTTGATTGTATCTGGGCTCCCTCCCTCCAGGACCCCTCCCAGTGGGAGGATTTATACATCCCTACGCTAGTGAATTTCAGAGAGGTTATAAGGCTTGCTTTGGCCAACAAAAGATGGGTGGAAATTGCATGAGTCACTTCCAAACAGAAACTTTAAAAGTAAGCTTATGGTCCCCCAGGACTTTTCTTTTTGCTCTCAATGGCCACGTCCAAGTGGAGACTTCTCCATCCTTCTGGGTTCCACAGTGAAGACAGCATGGGACAGAGCCACAGATGGACGTACCATGGACATGTGGTGTGAGTGAGTGCTAAGCTTTGCTGACATAAGCCACTGTGATTTGGGGGTCACTTATTACCACAGCACAACATAGTCTAACCTGACTAATATACTAATATACTTGAAATTCAGCTTCTCAGCCCTTCTGTAGCACTCTATTATATAGCTGATTCAGTTCATATTATCATTTTTTAATGAACACAAACCCCTAAATTTTATGTAATGATTTCTTTATTGATTCTTCCAATTAAAGAAACGGACCCTCCTTAGCCTTCTAAAATTCATTTTGAGGTATATTGGTGAAGCAGGCATTACAAGTTGTCTACCCAACATGCATGCTCACCTTTGCCCTTATAAATAGAACCTTAATATTTTTAAGGGGGCAATATACCTAGTAACATTCCAGCCTTCACAGACCCCCTTGCTGTTAAGGGTGGTTATGAGACTATATTCTGTCTAATGAGGGAAAAACAAAAACAACAGAATACAACCAGGTAGGGATTATGGGAAAGCTACTGTTTTTCCTTCTTTGTCTTGTATGTGATGGCCAGAGGTTCAGCAACCACTCTGTGTCAATGAGGAAATAAGTCAAAAATTACAGATGGAGAGAAAAAGCTATAAGATGTCTGGATATTTGATGACTCTCTTTAGAGCTACATCAGTCCCAGACTGGCTACCTCTGGACTTCTTGTTACTAGAAAATAACATAAATGCCTTTGGTGGCTAAACCACCCTTTTGGGGGTTTCAGTTATGTGTCAGAAAACATCAACATTAACTGATGCAATAGATGTGCCTGAATTTGGGGTTTCTCAAATTCGGCACTATTGACTTTTGGGGCCAGATAATTCTTGTTGTGGAGGCTGTCCTGTGCACTGTAGGATGTTGAGCAGTATCCCTGGCCTCTACCCACTAGATGGCAGTACCAACCCCAGTTGTGACAACCAAAAATGTCTCTGGACACAGCCCAATATCCCCTGGTGGGGGGGTGGGCACTGGCCTAAGCCCTTCCAGAACCATGGTTTTAAATACAATTATAGGACAATTAAGGCAAAATGTATTACTGCAGGACTGCTCTCTTCCAAGTTCCTGCAGGGTAACACTGTGGGTAGAGGAAAAAAGAGGGCCCAGGACTAAGCCGAACACTTGGGTGACTCACAGCACTTTAACGTAGCAGGCACTTGAGGAAAACGGCATGATTAATACCTACTCTCCTGCCACTTACCAGGGTGCTTCATTTTCATTTTAAAGACTGTTCCTGGAAATTGCAGCATTTATGCTAAGAAAGGCATCATCAGAGTGGAGGTTTGCACACTTTTGTGTTTGTGTGTGGGGGTGGGGGGAAGGAACTGATTTTGAATGGGGAAGAGGAAGAAGTCTTTCTAGATCCCCTCAGATAACACCACTGATTGCATCCTTGAAAGGTTGATGCTGCTTCCAAGAGTCATTCCATGGGGATTTAGGCAGGAAAGTGGATGATTCCTAAGTGTGTGTTTGCATGTGTGCGCACGCACGCACGTGAATGAGACAGAGAGATCACATTCTTTTTCCCCTAAGTAGGTGATAAATTTCCTTAGTGTCTATTGCCTATGTGTAGTGTCCACAAGAGAATTCCATATTCTGTCTGCCAAATAAGAGAGTTGGCATACTGATGTGATTTCAGAAATGAATGCAGGCCATTGCATTTGAAGTTGAACGTCATCCAGCCCACTGGGGGTCTTAACAAATTCTAGGTAATGATGACAACAAACAAGGGAAAATGAGAGTGGACCATTGCCCACATCACCTGGCTGATGAGTGACCTGGGATTCGAGTGCTTTCTGCCCCTTTTCCTGCCAGATGACCATTTCAGTGTACAGAAATGCTCTCCCAGGACAGTTGCTGTCTTCAGATGAGAAGAAATTTCAACCTGGTACCTTGGCTACAATGAGACAGTGAGTGGTGGCAATTCTAGCGCAACCTCATACCGAGAATTTCAACCTCCCTGCTCTCCAAATTTACCTTGAGCTCAGAGAAGTCATTCCTCCCTTTTCCTGAGTGCCTATTTCCTAAAGCTATTGCTAGTCACATTGTTATTAGCATAGTCATTACTAGTAATATAATTACAAAAGTTATGCATGTTCACTGTAAACAATTCAAATAGCACAGAGATTTAAGGAGAGAAGTAGAAGCTCCCTCTTTGCCACGCCCACTTCTTAGAGGTACTGATTGTTAACCCTTTGAGTCTACTTCCAGACATTTTCACTTAACATTAATTTTAAAATTATTTGTACAAACACTCTACACCCACCAAGCAATACCATTGATTTTTATCAGTCATACAAGCACATAGGTTTTTTTTAAGTTAATAGACTATTTTTAGAGCAGTTTAAGGTTTACAGAAAATTTAGCAGAAAATAGAGTTCCCACATACCCTCTCTCCCTTCCACATCCGGCTTCCCCTATGATCAACATCTTGCATTAGTGTGATGCACTTGTTGCAATTGTAACCAATATTGATACATTAACTGAAGTCCATAGTTCAGGGTTCACTGTTTGTGTTGCAGAATTCTATAGGTTTTGACAAGTGCACAATGTCATGTCTCTGCCATTATGGTATCATACAGAATAGTTTCACTGCCCTAAAAATGTCATGTGCTCCACCTATTTACCCCTTCCTGTCTCCCCCTGAACCCCTGGCAACCACTGATCTTTTTATACTGTCTCCTTAGTTTTGCTTTTCCCAGAATGCCGTATAGTTGGAATCATACAGCATGTAGCCTTTTCACCTTGGCTTCTTTCACTTAGCAATATGCATTTAAGGTTCCTCCGTGTCCTTTCATTGCTTGATAGCTCATTTCTTTTTATTGCTGAATAATATTCCACTGTATGGATGTACCACAGTTTGTTTACCCATTCACTTACTGAAGGACATCTGGTTGCTTCCAATTTTTGGCAGTTATGAATGAAGCTGCTACAAACATTAGCGTAAGCACATAGTTTTTTAAAAAGCCACATAGTATTGAAAAGGCCATAACAATAAAATAATGGTCCTCTGTCCTGCCCTACCCATCCCCATTCTCCTTTGTTCTCCATCCCAGAGGCAGCCACCTTAGACTCTTTTAACTATTTCTTCTAACACATATATATATTTTTTACTTTTCTCAATAATATCTGTATGGTATTCTGGTTTATCATTTTTTAGATATTATTTAATTACTTCCTATAATGGTGGACCAGCATTTAGCTCTTTTATACCTCCATTGCCTCTGCCCTCCCCCTCCCATCTCCCAATATCATTACAGTACAGTTTTTGGTTAAATCAACAGTCAACATTTATATTATTATGCCTATGCAGATATAATTCATAGCTGATCGTTGTGGTATACTAAATTAAAATTAAACCATAGTTATAATTACTTTCTTACTTCTGTTTTACCTAAAGTTAGAAATTGCCTTCATTTTTTCCTTTGCTTGATTTTTCTCTTAAGTATTACTTCTTGCTCGCTTTTCCCTCACCTTCAAATAACTTCTCAGAATGATTTTCCACAAGCTCAATCACAGAAGGCAATCTATCGGATCCAGTTTTTCTCTTGGAGACAACCCTCATGGAAACCTTCAATGGCGTTCCATGTGGACTGGCTGCTTTCCTGGAATCTTCCTCTCCCCGGGCCTAGGAGTTCCCTTTGCTTTTCTCCCGAGTTGGGATCTGTGGACTGGAACACATTTCCTCCCCACTCTTGGTTTGTCCTCCTGTTTTGGTGGAATACACACTTCAGTAGCTAAGCAAGGTTAAACATTAAAGTTTTGAACTGCAGCTTCTAAATGTATTTAATTACTAGAAGTAGTAATTAAATCAATTGTAATAAATTAGTTGTAAACTCATCCAAGCTATCAATTCCTCCAGCCTTTACAATGATGAGACTTCCTTTTCCAATAGTTCACTAAATATTTCATCAAGGACAATGACTTCTTTGTTGCTAATTCCAGTGGGTTTTAGTTCAATTATATATTATTGGGTTCCTATTATATGGTGGGTGCTGTGGTAATTATGCCTATCCTGTGCAATATAAATACACCTATGATAAGTTAGGGCTTAGCGACGAATGACATAGACACGATCCTCATGGAAGCTATAGATGTGATGTCTTTCACAATTTACCCGAAGTCCTGCAAAGCCACATCTAACTCCATTATGGTTCTATATTTTCAACTTAATGGCCCACTATGGTTCTTCTTGCACTGTACTATACTGGCCTTCTTAAAGCCTATTACACAACTGACCATTGCTTGAGCACCTACTTCCATTTCTAGCCTCTTGGACTTGTTCAATCAATTCCTTCCACCTGAAATTCCCTTTACCCATCCATCTGCCCAAGAACTTACCCTTTCTTCAGTGTTCACTTCCTTCATAAAGTTTTGCAAGGTTTATCTATGGCCTCCCACCCACTGTAACAGGATCAATATCACTTCCTTCATCCCATAGCCCTTTGGGCCACCATTATAAAACTTTCCACCTTCGGCTTTTAAGGCAGAAAATGGTATTTTTGTTCTTCTAGCACATTGTTGTCTGTACTCAATCATGATAATTCCTGGAAAAAGATGCACTTGCATTCATTTGGTAATTGATTTTTTTGGTTCAGCCAACATCTATAAAATATATATAGTGTGTGAAGCTGTCCTTTAGGTCCTGAGCTAAGCCCTTGCAACAGAATTCTGTAAGATTACCTCATTCAAGGTCTAGTCAGGGAAACAAAAACCACACCAGCAATTTCAACAGAAATAATATAATTTATGGCAATAGGTTACAGGTGCCAGAGTGCTAAAAAGCAAAAAGGGAACATTGAGAGAACATGGAAATAATAGGGGAACAAAGGGGAAGACCTTGGGTTGCTGGAAACTTAGAGCTCAGAAGAGGGTCCCTAAGGAACGAGGGCTTAGACGTCTGAGGTTCAAACATGACCTTGGAGAGGGTATGATGAGGTCTGTTCTGGAAGTGCCAAAAGAAACTGGAGATGGGAACCAACTGGTGCTGCCAAGGGAGAGGGTGTTGCTAGGGCGATGCTGAACAAGAAAAACAAGCAATTGTCTCTCAACATCCTTCTCTACTCTTCCCCGGGATGCTGGTACCCTGAAAAGTACATTACTCTTTTGTCAGCTGGCTTCCTGGCAGGTTCTGCTAATATGGAGCATTGGAGGAAGATAAGACAGCAAGAGATGTGGAGACTAATGCTCCAATAGCTTAATAACCAACCTTCTCTACTCCGCATCCAGCCACCCACTCCTTCCTTACACATTTGGACTTCCATACAAACAATAGCAACACCGTTGTGCCTTACCATCTCCCCATAAAAGGGGAGCTACCTCATGAATTACTATATCCATCTCTGGACAACAGTCCGCTTTCCATCTCTAGGTGATGGTCATTACACCTCTATTTCAGTCACAATGTAAAGTTAACCATCAACTACAATCATACAATCCTTATATAAAATGAGAGGAAAGGAGAAGGCAGGGAAATAAAAAGTTAATAATTGGGGTTAGTTTTCTATTGCCGTGTAACAAATTAGCACAGATTCCATGGTTTAAACCAATGCCCGTTAATTAGCTCACAGACGTGGTATGTCAAAATCCCAGCTCAGCGCAGCTGGTTCTCTGCTCAAGGTATCACAAGGCTGAAGACCAAAGTTTCAGCTGGACTGAGTTCTGATCTGGAGGCTCTAGGGGGGGAAATCTGCTTCCAAACTCAAGCTTGTTGTTGGCAGAATTCTGTTCCTTGCAATTGCAGGACCGAGGTTCCCTTTCTTTGTGGCTCTCAGCCAGGGAACTGCTCTCAGCTCCTAGAGGCTGCCCGCATTCCCTACCATGTGACCCCTCCAGCTTCAAGACAGGAAGGGCATGTTGAATCCTTCTCATGCTTTGAATCCTCTTATGTTGATCACCTGGAGAAAAAGCTTTGCTTTTAAAGGCCCAGGTGATCAGGCCAGGCCTTCCCAGATAAAGATCAACTGATTTAGGACCTTAATTACATTCACAAAATCTCTTGTGAATAGTACTTAGATTAAAGTTTGGGAGAAGGTTGTGGTACACCAGGGGCCAAGAATCTTGGGGAGCCATCTTAGAATTCTGCCACCTCAACACTACATGTATACATGCATAAGAAACAGGAAAAAATATGCATGACTGCTAAGTTCCTATAATAGGTAATTGGTCACAAGTTCATAGTGATTTTTTAATAACTTCCTTCTTTCACTATTCATTCCATGTTCCCTGTGCCTTCAGCCAGCACTTCAGCTGGTGGGGATTCTTACCTGTTTGGTGACTCAAAAATACTTATTCTTGAAGAATCTGAATGCTCAGTGATCTGATTTTTTATATCTGTATTTTTTTCATGAACTTTTGTTATCTGACATTTAAGTATTAAAAGGTACCTGGAGAATTTTGGGGGGTTCCATACGTAGTTCTCCTTGCCCAGTTTGTAATTTCCCCTTTGTCATCAGGAAGAATTACCGTGCCGTATAGTAACCCCCTGCTTTGCTCAAAAGTTGGCACGAGGAGCCCAAACTGTCCAGGTGACAGACTTAGCTTTCAATTAAATGGATCCATTGCCATGTCCCCTGTTGAATCATCCTTTCTTAGAAACCAAATCTGCAGAGTCCAGAGCTGCAGGATCAAAAACCAAAAAGTCTATGAGTGGGATATGTGGGGTCCACCGCTTGATTCCTGAACTTGGACCCATGTATTCCACCTATGAGAGAAAGAGTATGATGGAATCATTGATGACTCAAAGCCTAGACTACTAAGATATCATCCCAATCTTTTAGGATTTTGTCTCTGATTGGTGCCATAACTTAGCCTTCAGTGAGTCATTTCACTTTTCTATCAGGTCACTGCTTCTGGGTGATGGGGTCTTACCAGTGTATTCCAGGAGTATGAGCCCATTGCTGGACTTCTTTTTACTGTGAAATGAGTTCCCTGGCCATTGATACCTTCATGGAAATGAGGCATTCCTTAGTCCACTGACCATTGAGCTAGCAAAGCACTGCAGCCAGGAAATGCAAACCCATCCCCAGAATATACATCTGGCCCAAATGAGAACAAACCACTGCCCCTCTATGATGGAAGGAGTCCAAAGTGATCAACCCGGTGGCTGGCTGGTGCCCCAGGAAATAGTGTCATACTGAAGACCTGGTACCAACATCTATGAGAGACCATAGCTTAATTGCTGGTACAGATTTTAAAATCTGGGGAAAGATTTCACCTCTAATCCTCTTGTGCCCCTTTGTAATATCATAGAAACTAAAACCAAAATTATTCTTAGGAAAAAATATGGCATGATAAACATTGCAATATTAATTGAAGTGTTTTTATATTTTTCAGTTATTAAGTTAGCATTTTCCAAAATTCTTTTAATGGCCATGAGTTATTTTTATTATGGAAAAATATTTTTAAAAAAAGAAAACTGGTCATAATAAGTTCAAGACTAGGTCCCTCTTTGAAATTGTTCATCTTATTTCCCCATCCCATATCAATGAGAGAATTGTTTAATTGCCTTTCTTATTCCTCCTCATCATAATTATTTGCTCCATTGAAGAGTTAAATAAAGCAATAATTTTGCCTTTTTATTTAAAGATTTAGCCATGCTGAAATATCATTTTTTTCATTTCAATTAGATGAAACAGAACTTCCTGTAAAAACAACCAGAATGAATGAAACTCTCTGGCAGTGGAAATTAGAATTCACGATATTTATATATTATTTGTACATCTATTTATTACCTGTTAGCTATCTCTTAGAACAGTGGTTCTCAGCCCTGATTAAATAAGCATCTGGAAAGTTTGTTGTTGTTGTTGTTGTTTGTTTGCTTATTCCCCTTTTCCTTTATAGAACATATGTCTATTTCATTCAACATTCATTAAACATGTACTTATTGAATGCCCACTCTTCAGGAGCTATGGATACGGCAGGAAATAAAGTACTTTCACTTGTAGAGTTCACATTCCCCTGGGGGAGACTGACAATAGACAAATAAATGTGCAATAAAATGTCAAGTAGTTCTAAATATTTTGAGGACAAAAGACACAGGGCGGAGAGAGAAAAATGTAACCAGGTGGAGGATGGGGCATGAAGAGAGGCTAGTTGTGGTGGGCAAGAGAGACAGATGACTGCAGCCCCAGACAGTACCACCCAGCTAAGCTTTTCCAGAATTCCTGGCCCTCAAAAACTGTGAGATAATAAACGTTTGTTGTTTGAAGCAGCTGTTTGGGGGTCTTTGTTACACAGCAATAGATAGCTAATACACCTCTCATCCCACTTTAAGTGTAAGGTTTTTCAGGTTGCAAAGACTTCCACTTGCTGATCTCATTCCAACCCCTGCATAGTGGTCCTTGGAGTATTGTCCTCATTGCCTCCACAGACTTGGAGTAGTGGTTGCCCAGGACTGTGTTAGTCAGTTCTGGAGAATCACACCAAATTCATCTGTCTAGGTTATTTGCCACTGTTTCAGTTTGCTAAAGCTGCTGCAAGGCTATATAATAGAAATGGGTTGGCTTTTAAAGTGGGGATTTATTAGTTTACAAATTTACAGTTCTAAGGCCATCAAAACGTCCAATTAAGGCACCAAGAGGAAGACACCTTCTCTGAAGACAGGCTGCTGGCATCTGGGACACCTCTGTCACATGGGAAGGCACATGGCCTGTGTCTACTGGTCCTCTCCTGGGTTTCGTTGTTTTCAGCATCTGGCTTCAGTGGCTCTTTCAGCTTCTGTGTGTCTTTGCTTGCTTCTCTGGGGTTTTCTCTCTCAGTTCTCTCTGGGTGTTTCTCTTTATGACCTCTCTTGGCTTTTCTCTGTCTTTTATTCTCTTCATAGAGGATGCCAGTAAAAGGATTAAGACCTGCCTTGAATGGGGTGGGTCATTTCTCAACTGAAATAACCTAACCAAAATGTCCCACCCACAATAGTTCTGCACACACAGGAATGGATTAAAAGAACATGACCCTTTCTAGGGGTACACAACAGCTTCAAACCAGCCCAGCCATTATGGTGAATTTCACATCTATAAAATGTGTGCTAACATGACTTTCACTAAAATAAATATCCATCAAATTTGTTATAAAATGTAGCAAAAGAATCTCAAACAACCCCCCCTTTATAAAAATAAGCTATTGCCTTATAGAAGTGCTTGGATATCCACTTGTTTTTCAAGCTGGTTGGCCCAATATAGGCCAAAAAAGATTGGTCCAGAAAAAAATAAGAATTGAATATGCTTTTTGTCTCAGATAAATTTGAGCAGTGATTCACTGGCTAATTATGACAGCAGTCACTTGTTATGAAGATGTCCTAATCAAGTTCATTATGTACATTATGTATGGTTCTTAATTAACCAGGCAGATTATTTTCTAAGAATGGGTTGAAATCTTCAAGTGGAGACAGTAAAGCTGAAGAATATGATCAACAGGCATTTTCATCTCTTCTCAATTATCCACTTGATCATTTACCTTGAGTTTCCAGAGCACAAGGACCTGACCCTGCTCATTTGTATTTGTCACCAGCATCATCTGCCTGGAATATAAAAGGTACTCAATATATATATTTTTAGTCTATTAATTATTTGGTGACTTTTAATCATATTTTACTCCCTCATATGATACATTTGCAGACATGTTTTACCAAGTGGCAGAGGAAGAGTAGAAAATTTAATATTGAGGAGAGGGATGTGAGGGGAAGGAGACGCAGAACAGTTTCATTATTTCTCTTTAGGGGAAACCATAGGTATATCTTTTAAAGAAAGAGATCATTAAAAGTATCATTTAAAGGTATAATAACAGAGATAACCAATAAAACAAAAATAGCAGCCTTGCTAAGTATCAAAAGAACTGTGATAAAAAACAAAGACAATGATATAAAAATTATGTCTAACAATACAAAACCAGAAAATATAACACCGGAATGGAAGAACCAAGAACAATCTGTCATATAAATATATGTGAATGGGCTTAACTTGCTTTCTTTTCAGGTATGTCCTTCTAGCTATTCCAGTATGCTAAAAACTAAAAAGGGATATTTATATAACGCATAAGAATAACCTCAAGAATGTCCTCTCAACAACATTGAAATCTCTCAGCCACAGAAACTTTATTTTGTTTCATTTCTCTTCCCCCTTTTGGTCAAGAAGTCTTTCTCAATTCCTTGATGCCAAGTCCAGGTTCATCCCTGGGAGTCATATCCCACAATGCCAGGGAGATTTACACCCCTGGGAGTCATGTGCCATGTTGGGGAGTAGGGGGCAGTGAGTTTACCTGCAGAGTTGGCTTAGAGAGAAGGCCACATCTGAGCAACAAAAGAGGTTCTCTGGGGGTCACTCAGGCACAATTATAAGCAGGCTTAGCCTCTCCTTTGTAGTACTAGCTTCATAAGGGCAAGCCCGAAGATCGAGGGCTTGGCCTTCTAAATTGGTAGTCCCCAACGCTTGTGAGAATATCGGTAATTCCCCAGGTGGGGAAGTTTAATATTTCCATATTTTCCCCCAGTCCCTCAAGGGGGCTTTGCAAATACATTTTTATTCTCTGCCCAGATTACTCTGTGATGTATCGGGACTGCACGCTAACCTGTACAAGCCAATCAGATCTCATTCCCTATTTGAATTTCCATGTAATGATGGTGTTTGAATAAATTGACCATACAAGTTCAGTTACATAGTCTGCTACAGAAAATATAGATTTTGCACCAAACAAACATCTCTTTCTTTGGTCTCACACAGAAATTAAAGTTTTAAAACACCATTCCTGGTACAATCACATAGTTATGCTTCACCACCACAATCTATATGAGGACATTTTCATTTCTTCTGCAAAGAAAGAGAAAGAGGAGAAAAAAGAAAAAAGAAAAAAATGACAACAAAAAAATAAAATAAAAATTATCCATTAAAAAGTTCAGACAACACCACCAATGCCAAGAATCCCATACCTCTCTCTTACATCCCGCTCTTATGGACATTTAGCTTGGGTATATCACCTTTGTTATAATTAATGGAAGCATATTGCAATGTTACTATTAATTACCATCCCATTTTCAATACCTTGCAATGTTGACATTCATTTGTACTCCCTCCTGTAAAAACATTCTTATATTTGTACATTTAATCACAATCATTGACCACTCTAGGTCTCACTAAATTATACAGTTCCAGTCTTTATCTTCTATCTTTCCTTCTGGTGTCATACCTACCCCTAACCTTCCTCTTTCTACCATACTCACTGTCATCTTTGTTTAGTGTACTTACAATATTGTGTTACCATCACACAGTATTATGCTATTCATTTCTGGATCTGTGCAATCAGTCCTCTTGAACATTCTATACTCCTTCAGCATCAAATGCCTGATCTCTATCCTCTTTCTATCTCCTGCTATCTTCATTTCTACACTCTTCTCCAAACCTCTCTCTCCTGTCTTTTCCTATCTGTCTGTAGCACTCCCTTTAGAATTTTCTGTAGAGGAGGTCTCCTGTTCACGAACTCTCTCTGTGCCTGTTTATCTGTAAATATTTTAAACTTTCCCTCATTTTTGAAGGATGGTTTTTCCAGATATAGGAGTCTTGGTTGGCGGTTTTTCTCTTGCAGTATCTTGAATATATCATACCACTGCCTTCTTGCCTCCAGGGTTTCTGCTGAGAGATTCACACTTACTATTATCAAACTTCCCTTGTATATGATGGATTGCTTTTCTCTTGGTGCTTTCAGAATCCTCTCTTTGTCTTCGACATTTGAAAATCTGAATAGTAAGTGTCTTGGAGGAAGTCTATTTGGATCAATTCTGTTTAGGGTATGCTATGCTTCTTGGATTTGTAATTGTATGTCTTTCAAAAGAGTTGTGAAATTTTAATTGATTATTTCCTCTATTATTCTTTCTGCCCCTTTTCCCTTCTCTTCTCCTTTTGGGACACCTATAACATGTATTCTTGTGCTTCATGTTGTCATTCAGTTTCTGAGCCCCTGCTCATATTTTTCCATTGTTTTCCCTATCTGTTCCTTTGTAGGATTTCAAATGTCCTGTCTTCTAGTTCACTGATCCTTTCTTCTGCCTCTCCAAGTCTGCTGTTGTATGTCTTCATTGTGTTTTCCATCTCTTCTATTGTGCCTTTCATTGACATAAGTTCTGCCGTTTGTTTTTTTTTCAAACTCATGAATTCTTCCTTATGATCATCCAGTGTCTTCTTTATATTCTTCATCTCTTTTGTCAAATTTTCTTTCTACTTGCTGATTTGATTTAAAAGATTTGTTTGAAAATCTTCAATTAATTGTTTCAACTCCTGAATCTCAGTTGAAGTGTTAGTTTGTTCCTTTGACTGGGCCATATCTTTATGTTTCCTAGTGTGTCTCATGACATTTTGCTGTCTAGGCATCTGATTTTCTTGATTAGTTTATTCTGGAGATTGTTTTCTCTCTTTTGCCTAAGGTTTTCTTGTTGGTTGTCTTTGATCTCTATCTTTTCTTTGTTTCTCTTGCTGGCCAGTTGTCAGATTGACTCAGTTCCCTAGGCTTCCCCCCCCCCAAATCAGGCACCCACCATGGCTTGCCACAGGGATGGGCACCACAGCAAGTTCACTGTGTATGGTAATACAAATCTGCTGGCTTCCAGTGGTACTCTGCTTTCCACTGGCCAGCAAGACCTGGTTTTGTTTTAGAGCCCTGATTTAACAGTTGGGTCTTCTGTATTTCTCAGCCAAAAGAGGGCTGGGTTTCCACACAGGGCATGTAGACCAGCTCCTATTGTCTTAAGAAAGGGTATGGAGCATTTACAAAAAGTTTTTCAATTCCCTTGCACCTTCCAGACTGTCCAGCAGATTGCACTGTTCAGCAACTTAATTGACCTCAGAAGCTGCTTTGCCTCTGAGCACCGGCTGTGTCTACACAGGTGAGCAGAAACTGCAGGATTCCTATGCCTTCAGTTTGCTGGCCAAAATCTGGCTTGACTTGGGGCTCTACCTGTGGCAAAGTACTCCCTCAGCTGACCCAGTACTCCAGCCATCCCCCAGGCAAGGAAATAGCCACCAGCTTCTGCTTTCCTCAGGGGTGGGGGAAGGGCTTTCAGACCCAGGACTGGAAGCACAGTGTCTGTCCAGGTTTTCTCAGTCTCTTTGTCCCTCATTATTAACTTGGGCCTTGAAATGTCCTCCCCTGTCCCCGAGGTCTTCAAATGATGGGGTATGTCTCACTGCTGTGAGAGATTTTGTAGTCTGTATCTGTGGTGGGAGAGATCCACTCTGCTGATTCTGTGCCCTTCCCACACTGAATGAGTGAGGGGGAGGGGAGAGGACTGGCTTGTCCAGGACAGAAGATTCCTACCTGACATTTCTTTTCTTTCTTTAATTCAGCATTTGCAGGGTCCTTCTGCAGTCTATATCCTCTTCCAGAGTTTCAAACAGTTAAAAATTGTCCTTTATTTCATTGAATCTCTGGAAAGAAATTTTCAGTAGCTGTTTACATCACCATGTTGATGATGTCAGTCCCCTTAACTTACATTTTCAGGGAAAAAAAAGATCTTCAGATTGGGTGACAACTCTATGCTCTAGTCAAGAGACCCTGTACAAGGAATTGATTCAGAAATGTTAAAAATAAAAGGATAGACAAAGGTATTTCAAACAAATAAAGACAAAAAGTAGGCAAAAATTATTCAAGGTAGAATTCAGGCCAAAAATAATAAGCAATCAAAGAAAAAATTTTATTCCGCTAAATGGTAAATTTACAACAAGAATATGTCAGTAGTGAATATCTCTGTTTCAAATACCATAACAGCAACTTACATAAAGGAGGAATCACAGGAAGTTCAAAGAGAAATAGAAAACACAAATAAGAGATTTTCATTTGCCTGTGTTAATCCAGGACAGAGCAAGGTGACCACAATCAAGTAATGCTACAGAAAATCCAAACCATGTAATACGATGTTTATGGAAATATATTGAACTGTGTGTACTGAAAATAGAGAATTCAAGGATTCTTTGGGGGAAATTGACCACATATTACACCACCAGGAAAAATTCAACAACTTCTAAAAGACAGAATTCATAAATAAAACACTGTCTGATCACACTGCAGTAAAATTTGAAGTTAATAACAAAATCAAAAAGGAAAATAATAGGATCTTTTAAGCTGGAATTTTTTTAAACTCTCACTTAAAAATTCTTGGGTAAATTTTGAAGAATTTCTAGGAAAAGGTGACAAAGAAAACACTACATATAGGCACCTACAGGCTAGAGCAAATCAGTGCTCAGAGTAAAATTCATGGCCTTAAATAATTAAATGAAAAGATAATATAGTTTAACCATCCATTTAAAATAAAGGAAAAGGAAGGTATTAATAGAGAAAAAATCTGATGAAATCAGACACAAAAATATTATTATTAATAAGTAAATCACCCAGAAACATTTTTGTTAAATGTAGAACAAAATGGGCATCAGAAGCTAACATAAATAAGAAAAATTGGGAAGACACTGCAAATCCACAAAGTAAGAAATGAGAAATAGCCACAGAAACTAAATTACAGAAAAGAAAGAGATTAAGAAACTGCAAAGTAAGAGACTACTCTGCATGACATCTTGCAGATAAATGTAAAAACCTAAAAAAATGGCTAATTTTCTACAAAAATTTAATAAGTCAAAAACTGACTCCAGAAGAGAAAGAAAGCTTAAATAGATTGATTTTCATAGAAGAACTAAAGTTGTCACTGAGCTTCAAAGCTCAGCGAACTTCACAGGGGAATTCTACAAATCCCTTATAGAGCAGAATATTCCGGTGATGTTTATACTATTCCAAAGCTTAGAAAAAGAAGAAAATTTTCAAAATGCTTTTTATGAAGAAAACATAACATTGACACCAAACACCTGAAAAAGAAAGATTGAATTGTAACTGGACTACCTGAGATTGAATTTCAGCTCTGCTACTTTACTAGATTTGTGACCATCAACAAGTGACTAACTTCTCTGTGCCTCCATTTCCTTATCTCTAAGAAACTTTGTCTCTAATTTACAGACAACTGCTTGATGTCAGGAGGATGCTGGCTTGGACTGTCACCCCACAATACAGCAGAACTATCCAGTGGGAACAGACAGGTTTATGAGCATTGCATGACACCCCTCAACTCTGAGATGTCCAAAAGTACTTAGGAACAAGGAGGCTTTGTTTTGGAGGTGGAAATCTTGTATTCCAAATGTAGAAAACATGAGCAAACAAAATTTGAGTTGTTTGTGACTTCACTTTCATGGGTGCAGATAGGTGAGGCTAATTTGAGTTAAATTTGAATATGCAAACATATTCCCTTTTACATCCTTGGGTTCAGCAAGAGGAACAGCGCTGGGTGACCATGGGCCTGTGGTCACCAAACAAGTCACCTAACACTCTCAGAAGGCGTCATTTTCCTCACCTCAAGCTAGGCTGATTAACCATCTACCCAAAGGGTTGTCATGAGCATCAGAAATGGATGCTCTTGACCCTCCCTTTTCTCCCAGTCTGTCATCCCACTCCTGGCCTCCCTTCCTTTCCTGTCCAATCTGGACTAGTATCTCGGATTCCCTCGTACCCCATCCTATAATGATTCCCACCCAGGAAAAAAACAAACAATCTCTGAATTAATGCTACAATTTGCATTCTCTGTTTATACACCTGAGGCTGAAACTCTGCTGGCAGATATACACACAAACATACAGCCAGGCAATACCACCACCTCGTGAGTCCATCTCCTTAGGGCCCATAGTATTGCCCCTCCATCATTCTGCTTGTCCTTTCTCAAATTCCTCTCAACATTTTGTTCTCAGTGAACACTGCAAGCCTTCACCATTTTCTTCCAGCCATTATTCAATCCACATCCAACATACTCACGCAGATGACACAGCCTCTTGCTTTGTAGAGAATGGTTGAGGTCATCAGGCATGATTCCCTCCAACTTTCAGCCCAGGCTTCCTATGAATATATCTTCAGTCATGCCCATCCTTAACTCCTGCTCTCCAGGCCCAGAAAATGCTAGTTGCCTTCTCTTGTTCACAACTAACCCTTCTACTTTAGCCCTAGACTGCATGCCCTCTGTTCCATTCTCTTTCCTAGGAGCCTGCTCATCAGTCATAATCTCTTTTGAAAGGTTTTGCCTTTTGGCTGCCTCCTACCCCTTAACTGATAGACACCCTAAAGTCTCTCTCTTCCTAAGATCCCTCTTTGAATGCTTGTCCCTCCTACTTGCCATCCAGTCTCTCTCATCTCTGCTTCACATCTTTCTCATTGTCTGTTTCCACTTCTCACATCCACATTACATGCCTCAGCCCACAACAATCTGCCTTCTGTCTCTACGCAGACCTGTGTTATGGAAAATGACCCAGGACCTCCTAGTTGCCAAAATCCACTGGACACTTGCCAGCCTTTATCTTACCAGAACTCCCAGCTCTTTATATTTTTAAGTGAATTAGAAGGCAAGATAATCAGCTAAGACTGAAAAATGAGACAGTGGCTTTTGAAACAAATAGGCCTCTGGATCCATTTTTCAAGAGGGTATCATATCCAAATAGTACTAGCACTAAGCTAGAAATGGAACTAGCAACAGAAGCCACATGTCATGCATTAAATTGACAAAAATGAAGCTGTTGATTTAATGATAGATTCTTTGAGTGAGTTAAGTATCAAAACTACTAATTATCCCTTGGTTTGTGACAATAAATAAGAATTAAATGATGGGAATAATGCTATTTTAAAGTCCTTGTGTTGTCTGTATCATTGAGGCTGCAAAAAAGTTTCTCCAAATTCTTTAAGAAACGGAAGGCCAGAATAGGAAAGTCTTCACAATCGATGAAGAAGCACGCTCCGTTTCATTCTTTACTGCCAACTTACAACTAAAACAACCTGGACCATAAAATTCTACAAGTGTGAGAAAAATCACATAGAATTTGCATAGAAAATGATTGGCCTCTAGAACCATATGGAAGGTGCAAATTAGCAATACATCAGAGGATCTGTCCAGGTTGCATAAAAAACTGAAGTCTGCAAGTGGCATCTCCACTTGAGACAAGATCAATAATAGAAATGTAATTAAGGAGAAAGTGATAAAAGAGAAGATTGCTTGGAAGAAGTAAAAAATAAAAGCCCCCTTCCCTGGATGAGTATTGCAGATGCCCAGAGGAAGGGAACTGTTTGATTCCCATGTGCTTCCTTACCATGCTATCTAATGCAGAATCCCAAAGAATTATCACACAGGATGGAAACAGGTATTAGGCAACTCATTGGGTTAAGGGAGGTAGAGGTGCTAGGTAACCATATTCTAAGAGGATAGTCAAGGCTGTAAACCAGACTGACTGCCGTCATATAGCCAATATACAAAGTCAAGTGGACAAGGCCAGATAAGTTGTTGGATACCAAGCCAACAAACAGACTATAGCACATCTCAGAATTGTTGTTGAGGATAAAGTTTCATGGCAAGGTGTCTACAGCTGCTGGTAATTTCCAGAAGAGAGCAGGCAAAAGGGAAACAAAAGTGAATCCAGGTGTAGTAGGGTAGCCCATTGGGTGCAAAGCATAAAGACACATCACACAGGAAGACAGCCATCTTTGAGTAGAGCCCTGGCAGGATCCAAGTTCTAATTTTCAAGAGTTTGGAAGACCAAGTCTGCATCCCATGATGGAGGTTGTATGCATTGCCTATGGCTGCTGTAACCAATTACCACAAATGTAGTGGCTCGAAATAACACAGATTTATTATCTTCTAGTTCTGGAGTTCAGAAGTCCAACATCGGTCTCACTGGGCTAAGATCAAGGTGACAGCAGGACAGTTTCCTTCTGGTGGCTCTAAGGAGGAGCCTATGTCCTTGCCCTTTTCACCTTCTAGAGGCCCCCCACATTCCTTGGCTCATGGCCCCCTCTCTTCGTCCATTTCAAAGCCAGTTGAGTTCTGGTTGAGTTCTTATCACATCACACCATTCTGACCTCCTCTTCTCCACCCTCTTCCAATTGAAGAATCTTTGTGTTTATGCTGGGCTCACCTGGATAACAGGAGGCTCTATCTTTAGGTGGGCTCATTACGATTAGCAACCTTATTACCATTACCAAAACATGATCACAGTTTCCAGGGATTAGAACGTAGACATCTTTGGGGGGCCATTATTCTGCCTACCACAGAGATAAAGGCAATTTTCTGGAATAAGAGCTTGCAATGAGGACAACGGCAGAAGTCCAGTTCGATAAACTGGAACACATAGTGAGAAGCTTGGAGTTTGGGAATTTGGGTAAGTCTCATTGTCAAAAGAGAAACAACATGGGGAAAATAATTGAGCTGTGGTTCAGGAAACAACTCGGGGGCAGAGAAGTCATCCCTAGATGACCTTGAAATGAAAGTTCTGCAGCCTCAGTTGGGCAGTGTATAAGGGGTTTGGTAAAACTAAATTGGGAAAGGACTTGCCACTACAAGACCAAAAATTGTAGACTGGTCTGGGATCTTGTTGAGAAAGAGGCAGATATTTCCTCTTTACCCTCCTCACTTTCCACCCCTGACTTCATTCAGATCCACTGCTGGTCACAACTCCTTCTCAGGGAAGAGGCGTGGCAAGGCAGAGATCAGAAAGTCTGCAAATTTCTTCCTGGAGTTTGTGTTTCAAAAGCACCCATGCTTAAGACCCTAGGAATAAATGCGTTTGAGACCATCATGAGAGGTGGGGATTTGAGGGGATGTGGGAGACTGCAGCAGAGATTAGCACTTGTCCCTGGTTTGTGGGAAGGGAGGGAAGAGAGAAGCCATGAGAAGATAGGCACTGGTGGGTCAGAGAACAACAAGCCCTGCAGGCATCTGCTCTGCAACCAGCGCTCTCTGGAAAAGGGTTCATGGTGAGGCTACGCAGCTGATGGCCAGCAGCCTCTCAGGGAGGCTCCCTCCCCATGCCCCAGTGGGGCGGGAATAGAGCAAAATAATGCCCGTGTCCTACACACTGAGCCACAAGGAGCAGATCTGCTGGATGCAAAAAAAGCTTGGGTCAGAGAAACTTCAGGATCAGATTTTTTTTAAAAATTTCCCCCATTTCCCAGCCCCTTGGTAATATGCAAGAATCTTCTTTCTTAGAAAAGTGTGCTTTGGAGGAAAACATTTGAATTGACTGCAATTAGATTGCTGTCAGTCTCACAGAATGGGGACCTGGGAAAAAAGAAAACCAGATTCCTAGAGACAATGAGCAGCTATTATAGGTTAAATTAAGATAATAGCTCTAATGAGGAAGCTCCTGGATGGGACTAGAAATAGCAGATGTGTCTGAATATGTTCTCTTCGTATCAACTTTCTTTACTAGAGGGATCAATGCAAATTAGACATTAAAGCATACTGCATGCAGTTTATTAAACTGGGACTTGAAATCAGTAGAAAATGCAGTTGAAAACAGATGCAGATGTTGTCTAGGGATCTTCAGAGGAGGATGGTGTCAATTCCTACTGCTTGCATTCAAGAGATTTTATTCGTTTTACCTTGGTGGTTATTTGAAGTGAGCAATTTTACATCAAACAGGCATTCTTCTCAAGTTCTGGCAGGGATAGTGCTAATACCTAATGATTTAAAGAAAATAGTGTATGTTTACCTGAGGCAACCTCAGATGCCTCAAGGAAGTTCAAAATGTTCTCCCTTGCAGCTTTAAAATATGCTGAAGAAGGGTAGGAGCTATGAATACTCAGTTTGCTGTGAGTTCCCTGGGAACGTCAAGCGCACAGACACGTTAGAGGAGTGGGTTGAGAGGTGGCTCTAACACGTCCCTTGCTGCTGTGCCCGCCATTCAGGGTGTACGCCTCCAGAAAACCAGTTGTATCAGTTCCCAAATTTGTTCATGCCACTTGTATTTGTTTCTCTAGTTTTGTGATTTAGCTAAATATTACACAAACCGATGGATTTCGTGCAAAAAGAAAGAGCGTTGCGTTTGTGAAAACTTGAATCCCTTTGGAAAGACTTGATGAATGCAAATTGCTTTAAAAATCGCTGTCAAATAAGACATGGGTGGAAGACGAGCAAAACAGTGGGTGGAGCAAAATCATTTCAAAGGCTGTTTTACTGAGATGGCTTCCCTGGAGTCTAAGTTCTCGCTTAAAGAAAACAACAACTACAACAACAAAACTGGAAATCGCAGAATATGCAATTCTGGGAGTGAATAATGCAAGTATAGTTTTTTTAAGTGAAAATTTCAAGTTGTTGGGTATAAATATGAAATGGTTTTCATTTTGGAATGACTGAAACCAACTGTGCTCCAGCAACCCCTTACCTTGACTCTCCTATTGGTAGCAAAACTTCTCGATCACTTTCAGTCATTAGAACCATTGTATTCCAGTTTATAAGGAAGTCTGGTTAGAACTCCAATCTCTCACTTGCTTTAAAACTTTTCTCCTTATTCTCCTGAGGCTCTCATATTCCCCTGCCTGTCTCCCCAGATATCCTTCTGGGGAGAGGATGAGAGGAAGGAGAAAGGAGAGAAAACAGAGCCTGTGGTTCTCACCTTGGTTGGTCATGGTCACTGATGTAGGTAAGATTTAAAAGCTGCACATGGACAGGTGCGGGCGGTCGCTGGTCTCAACAGACCCTGAGGAGTAGGATCTAAATCCAAAGCATTTTTTTGGGGAACAGCCAGAATCCATCTTCCATCCTTCATGAGGAACTCAAGAGGGTAGCCCCTACCACCTCTCCCCAATGCTCAGGATAGGGAGTTCAGGAGAGTTGGTTTGAGCTCATTGCCCATAGCACCCCAATAAAATCTCTCTGGGGGAAAAAAATGTCCCTGAATAAAAATTCTATCGATTTTTTTTCCTATCACTGAACCTTATGTTTTGGCCTCTTTTCACATACGCACTTGCCTAAGCATCCTAGGACTCCCTTTATCCTTATTGATCTAGTAACAGTAAATCGCATGCTTAACTCAGTAACAGCACTTAGAATAACCATTACAACTGGCCTAATGAGTCCAGTATCTCTGAAATCTTTATCAGTCACCGTTATCCCTGTGTCATCTCACATATGCAGTATCCCTGCTTAGCACAGCTTCTGAAAACTCCAAGGCCACTTTGCATATATGATGACTTGGGCTTTTGAACTCTTTATTTCTATTTTCAAAATTATTTTGGGGCCAATAGTATGTATTTTTAATATAGGGGGGTTTACTTACAAAGACTTTGGTCTTTTGGTAGGGCCCTAAAAGATCTAAGAACAGTCTTTATTAAAATGTGGCCCACACAGAGAATGAGGATATATTTGCAGAGCCCCCACCCCCACCCCCACCCCGCCCCGGGGAACTGGGGAAAAATGCAGAAATATTGGACTTCCCCACCTGGGTTATTTCTGATATTCTCACAAACAACGAGCACTAACAATTTGGTAGGATGAGCCCTTGATCTTGTGGCGTATCATTGTGAAGCTTGCTGCTGCAAAGGAAAGGCTAAGCCTACCTAAAATTGTGCCTAAGACCCTCTCTCTCTAGCTAAGCCAACTTGAAAGGTGAAATCACTGCCCTCCCTCCGACGTGGGATCAGACACCCAGGGGAGTGAATCTCCCTGGCAACGTGGAATATGACTCCCGGGGAGGAATGTAGACCCGGCATCGTGGGACGGAGAACATCTTCTTGACCAAAAGGGGGATGTGAAAGGAAATGAAATAAGCTTCAGTGGCAGAGAGATTCCAAAAGGAGCCGAGAGGTCACTCTGGTGGGCACTCTTACGCACAATTTAGACAACCCTTTCTAGATTCTAATGAATTGGAATGGATAGCAGTAAATGCCTGAAACTATCAAACTACAACCCAGAACCCATGAATCTCGAAGACAATTGTATAAAAATGTAGCTTATGAGGGGTGACAATGGGATTGGGAAAGCCATATGGACCACACTCCACTTTGTCTAGTTTATGGATGGATGAGTAGAAAAATAGGGGAAGGAAACAAATAAACAAACAGACAGACAAAGGCACCCAGTGTTCTTTTCTACTTTAATTGCTCTTTTTCACTTTAATTATTATTCTTGTTATTTTGGTGTGTGTGCTAATGAAGGTGTCAGGGATTGATTTAGGTGATGAATGTACAACTATGTAATGGTTCTGTGAACAATCGAAAGTGTGATTTGTTTTGTATGACTGCATGGTATGCGAATATATCTCAATAAAATGAATATTAAAAAGATTTCAGTTGCCTGGAGATCAATTATCAACCAGCTTCAACTAGAACACACACTAAAAGCCTGCAAGTTATTAAAAAAAATCTGTGCAATTAAAATACATATCTCAAAGAATATGCATAAAATCTCTTGTATTTTTGTTTTTAAATTTCCATAATATAAACTTAAAAAAAATAAATGTAGGCAGAAGGAAAGAAAGGGCTAAAAGACATTTTTAGATGGTCTGCAAGAATGCATCAACTTCAGGTAGCTCCTTCATTTTACGGAAGGAAGAAAACAGCCTCTGAGGTGCCCATGTTTTGCTTAGGTACTGAGGGATAATCCTAACTTAGCTTTCTGAAATCTTACAGTGTTAACAGTTTTAAATATCACTCTTACCCTCAAAAGGGGCTATATGGCAGCTGCTTCTCTTGCCTGTCTCTCTGCCTCTTCTAGTTGCATTAGTAGTGTACCAGTAGTAAATATTTCTTAAAAACCCACACTGTGATGTCATATTGGAATCAATAAATTAGATTAACATTATTAAAAAAAAAATTTTGCCTAAGAGTCTCCCCCAGACAACCTCTTTTGTTGCTCAGATGTGGCCTCTCTCTCTAAGCCCACTCAGCAGGTAAACTCACTGCCCTCCCCACTATGTGGGATCTGACTCCCAGAGGTGTAAATCTCCCTGGCAACGTGGGACATGACCCCCAGGGATGAGCCTGGACCCAGCAATGTGGGATTGAGAAAGCCTTCTGGACCAAAAGGAGGAAGAGAAATGAAACAAAATAAAGTTTCAGTGGCTGAGAGATTTCAAATGGAGTCGAAAGACAATTCTGGAAGTTATTCTTATGCATTATATAGATATCCCTTTTCAGTTTTTAGTGTATTAGAATAGCTAGAAGGAAACACCTGAAACTGTTGAACTGCAATCCAGTAGCCTTGATTCTTGAAGATGATTGTATAACAATATAGCTTACATGGTGTGACTGTGTGATTGTGAAAAGCTTGTAGCTCACACTCCCTTTGTCCAGTGCATGGACAGATGAGTAGAAAAATGGGGACAAAAACTAAATAAAAGATAGGGTGGGATTGGAGGGATGGAATGTTTTAGGTGCTTTTTTTTACTTTTATTTTTATTTTTTTTAATCTTCATTTTATTGAGATATATTCATATACCACACAGTCATACAAAACAAATCGTACTTTATATTGTTCACAGTACCATTACATAGTTGTACATTCATCACCCAAATCAATCCCTGACACCTTCATTAGCACACACACAAGAATAACAAGAATAATAATTAGAGTGAAAAAGAGCAATTGAAGTAAAAAAGAACACTGGGTACCTTTGTCTGTTTGTTTCCTTCCCCTATTTTTCTACTCATCCATCCATAAACTAGACAAAGTGGAGTGTGGTCCTTATGGCTTTCCCAATCCCCTTGTCACCCCTCATAAGCTACATTTTTATACAACCGTCTTCGAGATTCATGGGTTCTGGGTTGTAGTTTGATAGTCTCAGGTATCCACCACCAGCTACCCCAATTCTTTAGAACCTAAAAAGGGTTGTCTAAAGTGTGCGTAAGAGTGCCCACCAGAGTGACCTCTCGGCTCCTTTTGGATTCTCTCTGCCACTGAAGCTTATTTCATTTCCTTTCACATCCTCCTTTTGGTCAAGAAGATGTTCTCCGTCCCATGATGCCAGGTCTACATTCCTCCCCGGGAGTCATATTCCACGTTGCCAGGGAGATTCACTCCCCTGGGTGTCTGATCCCATGTCGGGGGGAGGGCAGTGATTTCACCTTTCAAGTTGGCTTAGCTAGAGAGACAGGGCCACATCTGAGCAACAAAGAGGCATTCGGGAGGAGGCTCTTAGGCACAACCATAGGGAGGCCTAGCCTCTCCTTTGCAGCAACCGTCTTCCCAAGGGTAAAACCTGTGGTAGAGGGCTCAACCCATCAAACCACCAGTCCCCTGTGTCTGTGGTCATGTTAGCAACCATGGAGGTGGGGTAGGCAAATACCCCTGCATTCTCCACAGGCTCCTCAAGGGGACACTGCATCTTTTAATTTTTCCTTGTTTTGTTTTTTTTTTTTAACTTTCCCTTCTTTTTTAAATCAATTGTATGAAAAAAAAGTTAAAAAGAAAACAAACATACAATAAAAGAACATTTCAAAGAGACCATAACAAGGGAGTAAGAAAAAGACAACTAACCTAAGATAACTGCTTAACTTCCAACATGTTCCTACTTTACCCCAAGAAAGTTACCTAATATAGCAACATTTCTGTGAACTTGCTCCTACTATATCCATCAGAAATTAACAGACCATAGTCATTCCTGGGCATCACCAGAACGTTAAATAGCTTATCTGTTCTTCTTGGATTATTGTTCCCCCTTCCTTAATTGCTCTCTATTGCTAGTTCCCCTACATTCTACATTATAAGCCATTTGTTTTACATTTTTCAAAGTTCACATTAGTGGTAGCATATAATATTTCTCTTTTTGTGCCTGGCTTATTTCGCTCAGCATTATGTCTTCAAGGTTCATCCATGTTGTCATATGTTTCACCAGATCGTTCCTTCTTACTGCCGCGTAGTATTCCATCGTGTGTATATACCACATTTTATTTATCCACTCATCTGTTGAAGGACATTTGGGTTGTTTCCATCTTTTGGCAATTGTGAATAATGCTGCTATGAACATTGGCGTGCAGATATCTGTTCGTGTCACTGCTTTCCGATCTTCCGGGTATATACCGAGAAGTGCAATCACTGGATCGAATGGTAACTCTATATCTAGTTTTCTAAGGAACTGCCAGACTGACTTCCAGAGTGGCTGAACCATTATACAGTCCCACCAACAGTGAATAAGAGTTCCAATTTCTCCACATCCCCTCCAGCATTTGTAGTTTCCTTTTTGTTTAATGGCAGCCATTCTAACCGGTATTAGATGGTATCTCATTGTGGTCTTAATTTGCATCTCTCTAATAGCTAGTGAAGCTGAACATTTTTTCATGTGTTTCTTGGCCATTTGTATTTCCTCTTCAGAGAACTGTCTTTTCATATCTTTTGCCCATTTTATAATTGGGCCGACTGTACTATTCTCATTGAGTTGTAGGATTTCTTTATATATGCAAGATATCAGTCTTTTGTCAGATACATGGTTTCCAAAAATTTTTTCCCATTGAGTTGGCTGCCTCTTTACCTTTTTGAGAAATTCCTTTGAGGCGCAGAAACTTCTAAGCTTGAGGAGTTCCCATTTATCTATTTTCTCTTTTGTTGCTTGTGCTTTGGGTGTAAAGTCTAGGAAGTGGCCGCCTAACACAAGGTCTTGAAGATGTTTTCCTACATTATCTTCTAGGAGTTTTATGGTACTTTCTTTTATATTGAGATCTTTGGACCATTTTGAGTTAATTTTTGTGTAGGGGGTGAGGTAGGGGTCCTCTTTCATTCTTTTGGATATGGATATCCAACTCTCCCAGCCCCATTTGTTGAAAAGACCATTATGGCTCGGTTCAGTGACTTTGGGGGCCTTATCAAAGATCAGTCGGCCATAGATCTGAGGGTCTATCTCCGAATTCTCAATTCGATTCCATTGATCTACATGTCTATCTTTGTGCCAGTATCATGCTGTTTTGGCAACTGTGGCTTTATAATAAGCTTCAAAGTCAGGGAGTGTAAGTCCTCCCACTTCGTTTTTCTTTTGTAGAGTGTCTTTAGCAATTCGAGGCATCTTCCCTTTCCAAATAAATTTGATAACTAGCTTTTCCAAGTCTGCAAACTAGGTTGTTGGAATTTTGATTGGGATTACATTGAATCTGTAGATGAGTTTGGGTAGAATTGACATCTTACTGACATTTCGTCTTCCTATCCATGAACATGGAATATTTTTCCATCTTTTAAGGTCCCCTTCTATTTCTTTTAGTAGAGTTATGTAGTTTTCTTTGTATAGGTCTTTTACATCTTTGGTTAAGTTTATTCCTAGGTACTTGATTTTTTTTAGTTGCTATTGAAAATGGTATCTTTTTCTTGAGTGTCTCTTCAGTTTGTTCATTTCTAGCATATAGAAACATTACTGACTTATGTGCATTAACCTTGTATCCCGCTACTTTGCTAAATTTGTTTATTAGCTCTAGTAGGTGTATCGTCGATTTCTCAGGGTTTTCTAGATATAAGATCATATCATCTGCAAACAATGACAGTTTTACTTCTTCTTTTCCAATTTGGATGCCTTTTATTTCGTTGTCTTGCCGGATTGCCCTGGCTAGCACTTCCAGCACAATGTTGAATAACAGTGGTGACAGCGGGCATCCTTGTCTTGTTCCTGATCTTAGAGGGAAGGCTTTCAGTCTCTCACCATTGAGTACTATGCTGGCTGTGGGTTTTTCATATATGCTCTTTATCATGTTGAGGAAGTTTCCTTCAATTCCTACCTTTTGAAGTGTTTTTATCAAAAGGGATGTTGGATTTTGTCAAATGCTTTTTCAGCATCTATTGAGATGATCAATTGATTTTTCCCTTTTGACTTGTTAATGTGTTGTAATACATTGATTGATTTTCTTATGTTGAACCATCTTTGCATGCCTGGAATAAACCCCACTTGGTCATGGTGTATGATTGTTTTAATGTGTCTTTGGATTCGATTTGCAAGTATTTTGTTGAGGATTTTTGCATCTATATTCATTAGGGAGATTGGCCGGTAGTTTTCCTTTTTTGTAACATCTTTGCCTGGTTTTGGTATTAGATTGATGTTACCTTCATAAAATGAGTTAGGTAGTGTTCCATTTTCTTCAATGTTTTGAAAGAGTTTGAGTAAGATTGGTGTCAGTTCTTTCTGGAAAGTTTGGTAGAATTCCCCTGTGAAGCCATCTGGCCCTGGGCATTTATTTGTGGGAAGATTTTTGATGACTGATTGGATCTCTTTGCTTGTGATGGGTTGGTTGAGGTCTTCTATTTCTTCTCTGGTCAGTCTAGGTTGTTCATATGTTTCCAGGAAATTGTCCATTTCCTCTACATTATCCAGTTTGTTGCCATACAGTTGTTCATAGTATCCTCTTATAATTTTTTTAATTTCTTCAGGATCTGCAGTTATGTCACTTTTTTCATTCATTATTTTGTTTATATGGGTCTTCTCTCTTTTTGATTTTGTCAGTCTAGCTAGGGGTTTGTCAATCTTGTTGATCTTCTCAAAGAACCAACTTTTGGTGATATTTATCCTCTGTATTGTTTTTTTGTTCTCTATGTCATTTATTTCTGCTTTAATCCTTGTTATTTCTTTTCTTCTACTTGGTTTGGGATTGGTTTGCTGTTCATTTTCTAGCTTCTTCAGTTGATCCATTAGTTCTTTGATTTTGGCTCTTTCTTCCTTTTTAATATATGCGTTTAGTTCTATAAATTTCCCCCTTAGCACTGCTTTTGCTGCATCCCGTAGGTTTTGGTATGTTGTGTTCTCATTTTCATTCGTCTCTATATATTTAGCAATTTCTCTTGCTATTTCTTCTTTAAGCCACTGATTGTTTAGGAGTGTGTTGTTTAACCTCCAGGTATTTGTGAATTTTCTAAGTCTCTGATGGTTATTGACTTCTAATTGTATTCCATTGTGGTCAGAGAATGTGGTTTGAATAATTTCAATCTTTATAAATTTATTGAGGCTTGTTTTATGTCCCAGCATATGATCTATTCTGGAGAAAGTTCCATGAGCACTAGAAAAGTATGTGTATCCTGGTGATTTGGGATGTAATGTCCTGTATATGTCTGTTAAATCTAATTCATTTATCAGATTGTTTAGGTTTTCAATTTCCTTATTGGTCTTCTGTCTGGTTGATCTATCTATAGGAGAGAGTGATGTGTTGAAGTCTCCCACAATTATTGTGGAAACATCAATTGCTTCCTTTAGTTTTGCCAGTGTTTCTCTCATGTATTTTGTGGCACCTTGCTTGGGTGCATAGACATTTACGATTGTTATTTCTTCTTGCTGAATTGCCCCTTTTATTAGTACGTAGTGGCCTTCTTTGTCTCTCAAAACATCCCTGCGTTTGAAGTCTATTTTATCTGAGATTAATATTGCTACACCTGCTTTCTTTTGGCTGTAGCTTGCATGAAATATTTTTTCCATCCTTTCACTTTCAGTTTCTTTGTGTCCCTGTGTCTAAGATGTGTCTCCTGTATGCAACATATTGATGGTTCATTTTTTTTTGATCCATTCTGCGAACCTATATCTTTTAATTGGGGAGTTTAATCCATTTACATTCAACGTTATAACCGTGAAGGCATTTCTTGAATCAGCCATCTTATCCTTTGGTTTATGTTTGTCATATTTTCCCCCTCTGTCTATTAATATCCTTTATTGTACCCATACCGAATCTCTTTAGTACTGAACCTTTCTCCAAGTCTCTCTGTCCTTTCTTTGTTTCTCTGTCTGTAGGGCTCCCTTTAGTATGTCCAGTAGGGCAGGTCTCTTGTTAGCAAATTCTCTCAGCATTTGTTTGTCTGTGAAAAATTTAAGCTCTCCCTCAAATTTGAAGGAGAGCTTTGCTGGATAAAGTACTCTTGGCTGGAAATTTTTCTCACTCAGAATTTTAAATATATCGTGCCACTGCCTTCTCTCCTCCATGGTGGCTGCTGAGTAGTCACTACTTAGTCTTATGCTGTTTCCTTTGTATGTGGTGAATTGCTTTTCTCTTGCTGCTTTCAGAACTTGCTCCTTCTCTTCTGTGTTTGATAGTGTGATCAGTATATGTCTTGGAGTGGGTGTATTTGGATTTATTCTATCTGGAGTTCGCTGAGCATTTATGATTTGTGTATTTATGTTGTTTAGAAGATTTGGGAAGTTTTCCCCAACAATTTCTTTGAATACTCTTCCTAGACCTTTACCCTTTTCTTCCCCTTCTGGGACACCAATGAGTCTTATATTTGGACGTTTCATATTATCTATCATATCCCTGAGGTCCATTTCGATTTTTTCAATTTTTTCCCCATTCTTTCTTTTATGCTTTCATTTTCCATTCTGTCATCTTCGAGGTCACTGATTCATTGTTCAACTTCCTCTAGTCTTGTACTATGAGTGTCCAGAATCTTTTTAATTTGGTCAACAGTTTCTTTAATTTCCATAAGATCATCCATTTTTTTATTTAGTCTTGCAATGTCTTCTTTATGCTGTTCTAGGGTCTTCTTGATTTCTTTTATCTCCCGTACTATGGTCTCATTGTTCATGTTTAGTTCTTTGAGTAGCTGCTCTAGGTGCTGTGTCTCTTCTGGTCTTTTGATTTGGGTGCTTGGGCTTGGGTTATCCATATCGTTTGCTTTTTTCATATGCTTTATAATTTTCTGTTGTTTTTGGCCTCGTGGTATTTGCTGAACTTGATAGGGTTCTTTTAGGATTTGTAGACCAATTGAAGTCCTTATCTCTACTTTATCAGATCTACAGCTTCGTGGAGTACACTTTCTCTAACTAACCAGCAGGTGATGTCCATGAGCCACCTGTTCTCCACAAGCCAGTTCTCCCCTGCTTAGCCTTTTTGGTGAGTGGGGGAGTGAGTCTTGTGGGGTCCAATTGGTGTACCAAGCTTGCGTGTGTAGTTGGTGTTGCCTGCCCTGTATATGGGGCGTGTTTCTGGGCAGTCAGGGAGGGGGGGGTGGCTCTAACAATCAAATCTCCCTGGTGATCCTAGAGTTTTAAAGCTGCTGCAATAGTCTAATCCTTCAGGTCAGTCCTGCCACAGTTTGTCTCTGCCACTGACCCACAAGTCCTTGGTATTGGCATATGGCTCCTGAGACTTGCAAGTGGGCCCCTCTTCCAGGCTGTGCACCCCGGGTCCTCTGTTGAGGGATGACTGTGCTATGTCACAGGTGAGTGCTGTCCCCCCAGGGCAGTTCTGGGCTGCTGGGCTGTGTAGGGAGGCTCCCAGTCTGCTGAAATGATGGCTGAATGGGGCTTTGTTAATTCACACTGCTCCAGCTTCCCAACTCTGGGATAATCAGCTGAGGTTGCAGGGAAGGCTAATGTCCATGTCCAGTTTTGTGGTGTGTGCCTGTTATTTGAAGCACTTCCGTCACACTGGGTTGTCTGGGGCAGTTCTGGGCTACGGGGCTGGCGATGGGCAGGAGTGTTTCCTGTCCACCAGGATGATGGCTGTGAGCGGACACCCCCCTTTTCTTGGGAAGTTGTGGTGTTTAGTGAATTTTCCCAGCCACTGGATTATTGCGTTTTGTCTCAGAGCTCTCCTAGTTGTGCTCTTGACTTGACCTGCTCAAATAGCAAGTCTTTGAAGCTTTCTGTATTGGGCTTCTTAGAGTAATTGTTTTAGAAAAAGAAAAAAGGATTAAAAAAAAACACAAACAAACAAACAAAAAAAAACAGGCCCTCCTCAGAGTTCTAACGGGTTATTGAAATGCTAAGAGACAAAGCAACCAGGGCCATTAAGGAAAGGTCCACAGGGCAGAGAGATCAGCTTTTCTTCGGGATTTGCATATGCGCCTCAGGACCCTTCCCCTTTCTATGTTCACCAGAACTGCAAAAATCCTCCGCTTTTATTTTGGAGTTTTTCATGTTGTTTTTTTTCTATGCCTGTCTCCTCTCTGCTGGGCTGGCTGCTCTCAGATTCTCTGGTGTCTGGTCTCAGTCCATCTATGGTTGGAGTTTGGATCAGTAGAATGAGTTTCCGATAAGGGCTGCCACTGCAGTTCTCCCGTCTCCTTCCCGGAGCTGACAGCCCCTCCTCCCCCGGGACTGAGCCTGGCAGGGGGGGGCGCGGGTCCCCTGGCCGCAAAAACTTACAGATTTCGCTGATCTCAGCAGTTCCACGTTTTCATGAGTGTTGTATGAAGTACGCCCAAAGTCAGATTGCTCTGTGGTGTCCAGTCTACGCATTTCCTGGCTTTCTACCTACTTTCCTGGAGGAGTAACTAAAACATACAGCTCACCAGTCCGCCATCTTCTTTACTTTTATTTTTATCTTATATTTTTTATTTTTTGGAGTAAGGAAAATGTTCAAAAGTTGATTCTGGTGATGAATCCACAACTATAGGATGGCACTATGAATAGTTGATTATACACTATGGATGATTGTAAGGTATGTGAATATATCTCAATAAATCTGTATTAAAAAAAAAATGTGGCCCACAGGCCCCTGCATTGGAATCAGCTGGAAGGCTTCCTTGCAACTCAGGTCCCTGAACAGGAATTTGGGGGGATGAGGATGTAAGAATCTGCGTAAGTGATTTTTATGGATATGAACTTTAGAATGTCAGGGGGAAAAATCACTGTCCAAAGGAGATCCAAAAATAGTGGAAACCACAGAGGCAATCAGGTATGATAAGCTGTCTCTAACGGAGTATATGGAAACACATTTCCACCCTTTAAAGCAAATATATAGCCTATCTCTCCCAGTATGTGAGTGACAGGGATTAGTTAGAAACCACTATGGAACACTCAAGAATTCTTTGCTTCTATTGCATACATTCCTTTAGTCACACAACAAATATTTGTTGAACGTGTACTGTATGCAGGTACTATGTGATAAAATGTGCTCCTGGGGACCTCAGGGCATGCTCTTCTTTTCCAGGTGGATGTTGCATTATGAGAAACTTGGCTAGGCATTTTTCTTTGAACATTTCAGGATGCGCTGTAGGTTTAACAGCCAGACCGAAGGTCAGGGTTCTCTGGATGACAATTTGCAAAGTAGACTGGAGTCTTACTCCCACTGATGAGATTAAACTCCCCGTATGGGTAAGAGCTGTTTATCATTCATCTTTGTGCCCCCAACCCATGCTGCCTAGCACAGTTTTTCTTGCACATGGCAAATAATCAATAAAAAAGGCTTTAAGTGAGTATAAATGAATATTTTATATACCTTTCTGTTCTCATAAAATTTTAAATATGCTACTGCAGTTTACTGGAGGAAGATAAAAGTTCAGAAATATAACCTCCTATGCTTGCTCCATACTGTATTTTCTCTTGATTTTGACAAAAGAGTTTTAATAATCATATCCTAAAATCTGCTTCCAAAGCTAGCAAATGCTTTATGACTATAAAAAACATCAAAGCTCTTAGAGTAAGTCACCTAAAGACAAAGTAACTTTTCCCCTAAGGTGGTTGGTTTAAAAAAATATCATCAAATGCTCAAGTGAATTAATCAGGAAGAAATACATTAATCTGCAAGCCATAATCCTCCAGCAGCCCTTCTGGAATTCCAGCTTTCATTATATTCCATGATCCAAAAAATCTACAGATCCTCAAGAGTTGCTTTATCTTCTGCAACAAAGCCACTGCTTAAAGTTATGGTGAATTTTATGAGAAAAAAATCAGGACCAAAAATAGAGGCGAGAACAGGGTTTCCATTGTGTGTGACAAAATATTGTTTGCTTCAGCAACCCTTACTCCACGGCAGTAGATTTTGAAAAGCATAGTAAAATTAATGCTCTGTGAACAAGAAGTAAAGACTTCTAAAATTCCACTTGGCTCTTAGTTATTTTTTAAAACAGTGACACAGAAATAATACTTCTAAAGTAGAATTTGAATTCTTCCATGTGAATTTATGGAAACTCTTCTTTTTAACTTTTGACTTTCCTAGACTTTGAATGAAACCAGATAGGCCGAGACTTCTGGCTCATTGGTTCAAGTTAAATAAGATTTTACTGCAGTTTGAACACCAAATGGGCCATTTTGCTCACATCTAGCCAATGGAATAATATGAAAACTATGCTACCCTTGATCTTTACATGATTTATTTTTCTTGGTCTATGATTCTTATATTATGCCTGATGGGAAGAGGAAGGACAATGGTTTGGCCACCGGTGTATATAACAGCGGATGCAACAGCACAATTGTCACCCCACCAGCCATCAGCCGTTTTATTTTCCAATAATATCTCTCCTCCCTTGGCAAACTCACTTCCTTATATTGTGTTGCACACATGAGTTTCAGAAATAAAACGTCAGAAGAAGGACTCTTCTTTTTCTCTTGGAGTTCCTAAAACAGATAAGGTAGAATTATCTGGCACTGAAAGGAAAGGTAAATGGTATTTAAACTTTTCCATTAGAACATCTTATAATGGTACTTTAGCCTCATAGTTCTGTAATAATGAAGAAAATGTTCTAATGTTACAGTTCAAATATCATTATCTTAAAAGACACGAAGGAAAAAAATGTACTCTGGATGATCACAAGTGTAAGAGAAAAATACAACTACTTTTGATTAGTAGTTGAGATGTTTGAAAAACATTAGAGATGTTTTAAAAACAATCAGTTAATGAGAGCATCCAATTAAGCAGAACCTATTCATTGAATGAACCAAGAAAATGAAGATTCAAATTTCCCCCTTCCAAAATAAATATGTGAAGAGGAATACAATTAATAGGAAAATTTATATTTTGGTGAAATATGTACACATGCAAATAAAATTTGCTATTTTTGGTTTGAAGGCTTTGTGTTTGCCTCCTTCAGCAACGGTCTTTGCTTTTAGGGTCCCCCTTTTAGAGGACTGCACGCAGAGCTTAAGAAGTTTGAACCCACTGACCATTCACACCATGTTGACATACCTTGCTAAAATAGTCACCAGTGAATTGGAGCATGGGTTTGGGTAGAAGGAGGGAGAAGAAATTTGGTAACCTGGTAATGTGGAGAAGCCTCTTTGGATCTGAGAGAAGAAAGTGAAAGGGAGATGGGAGGAGGTGGAGACTAAGGAACAAGTCTGCCATTTTGCCCAGAGCCCAAGTGGTCGTCAATAAGTGGTGGAAAACTATCTCTGCAAAGATTTTAGACAGTCTTAACAGGAAGCCATTTTTAACTTATTGATACATCATTTTCTCTTGGCTTCCATGACACACACTCTTCTGATTTTCCTGCCACTTGGCTGGCTTCCCCTTCTCAGTCTCCTTTTCTGGCTCCTTCTCTAACCTAAATATTGGAATATCTCATGGTTCATTTCATCTCCTTCTACTCTCTTTCATCCAGGATCATGGCTTTAAATACCACCTATAAGTCAATGCCCCTCAAAGCATATGTCCAGTCCCTGATTCTCACTTGAACTCCTAACTCCTGTTCCAAATGCCCACCTGATATCTTCACATGCATACTTGAAAAGTATCTCAACCTTAATATGTCCAAAATGGAACCATTCCTTTTCTCCTTCAACTCTGCTCCTCTCCTAGTCTTCCCCATCTCAGTTAAAGCCCCCACCATCCACCCAGGTGCTCAAGACACAAACATCCAATCCACTGGCATTTCCTATTGGTTCTACCTCCAAAATATTCCTCAAGTCACTCTCCTCCATCATGCCTTAGTCCAAGCAGTCATTGTCTGCCACCTGGGTTACTGTGATAGTATCCTGAGTGGTCTGCCCTCTTCCTCCCTGGGCCCCTTCCAATCCCATATTAACCCAATAGACAGAGGGCTCTTTAAATATGTCTTCCCAATACACTTAGAAAAAATGTCTGAACTCTTAACAGAGCCTCTTTTTACTCCTGCCTCAATTTCCAACCTCATCTCTTTCCACGATTGCTCTGTAAACAGATTCCAGTCACATTGGCCTCATACACCCCAGTCGGTTCCCCTCTCAGGACATTTGCATTGCCTGCTCCCTCTTCCCAGAATGCTTTTTCCTGGCTCTTTGCATAGTTCGCTGGTTCTCATTCTTCAAGTCTTAGCTCAAATGACATCACAGAGAAGTTTCCCTGACCTTCTTCTCTCTGTAATAGTGGCCCCTGCCACACCTCATGGTTATTCTTGATATTTTACTCCATTTGTTTTCTACATACAAATAATCAAAAGTTGGCATCATCTTTATTTGTTTGTTTTATTTTTTGTTTTACAGAACATGAGCTCATTGAAAGCACGTACTGCAGAAAGCAAAGCAAGCTTGGAAAGCCAAATTGCCCCCAAAGAAATTTTCCAAGAAATAATTTGTAAATGATGGAACATGTTTTGTATTGCTCCTTGCTGTGTCTGATACTCCTATCATAGTGTCTGGCACAAGTTTGGCAGTCAATGAATATTTTTTCACTAAACGAATGACCGGACAAATAGAAAAGAGAAGGACGGAAGGAAGGAAACAAACTTTGGTCCTCAGATATCTGGTCCAGGTAAAACCAGTCCCCTGTAATTCAGCCCAGTGTTCCTTACCCTGACCCCTCCCCTATCTCTCCAACCTTAGAAGCAGGAAATGGGAACAATGAAGGCGGAGAAGAACAAAGTGTAGAAATTAATATTGTTGACATCCTTGGAAGGAAAGTCGGCCCTTTACACTGTCACAGGACCCGTTGTCCCCTCCCTCTGCATCTTAAAAGGGTCCCCTGGAATTCCTCTATCAGAAGAACCTCTAGAACTTGGCCTGCAGGAAAGCTGAGGATCCCCTCTAGTTAGTACATCCTCTTTGAGAAAATAGAAAGCTATTACCACATAGTTTCTGTCTCTACTTCTTTTAGAACAGCATTCTGAAGTATCTCAAAAGAGCCATTAATTTTACAAAGAAAAATATCACTTATGAAATTTATTCTCTATTTTTATGACTGTTTTCAAATAGAAATACTTTAGCTTTTTTTCAATTCATCTCTAATTAACTAGAAATAATAGTGCCCTAAAGGATCATTTGTCACAAAGTCTTAGATTCAAGATCTGAAAATATGGCATGATTATAACCACCCACCATAGAAATGGAAGATCAGTTTGTTGATAGCATTCTCAGGTGAATTTCATTGTTACTATTCCCTTTGAATAATTCAAAAGCACACCTGTGTCTTAAAACCAAAACAAGGAATGGCACTGCAACTTAGATTAGCTAATTTGAAAGACAAGGGGAAGAAATGTTTAATAAAGAAATTCACAATTAGTCTGGTAATAATTTCAGGGTAATATACAAAATTGAAGTCAGTATATTTTATTTCTCACAATTTATTAAATTTTCTTAGACCGGGCATGCTTAATTCCCTGTATGAACCTACTGTACAAAAAATATCAATTCAGTACTAATACCTCCATCTTAACATTTTAACAAAAGCTCTTCCTGTTATGCAATTAGCTAATTCAACACCTAGTACATACATGGCAGGAATCCAATAGATGTATGTTAATGACTTCAATCTGCCAAACATCTGTTGAGCACGCTCTATGTGCAAAGAAATATGCTAAGTGCTGGGGAATACAATGGTACCTAAGAGAAGAGGCAATAAACCTCAGTGGCTAGAGGAAGGACTTTGGCAATAGGGGTTCAAATCCTGACTCTACCAGTTGGTAGCTGAATGACCTTTGCAAGTTATTTAACCTCTCTAAGCCTCATTTAGCTCATCTATAAAACAAAACAAAAATATTACTTGCCTTATGGGGTGGTTTTAAGGAATAAATGGGGTCACAGATGTAAAGGGTGTCCTTGCCTGACACATCAGAAATGCTCCAAGATGCTTCTTGTTGCCACAGTGATGACTAGTATTACATGGCCCCTGTCTCCGGGAGCCTAGGATCTAACGGGGGAAGAAAGCATGCACACAATTACTGAATAGTGGTGCAAAGCGTGTGGCTACCTGGATTTGTCCATAGATGAGCCAATGCAATGCTCCACATTTAAAAGCTGTTCTTTCAGTTACCGGGTGACTTTTTGCCACAAACTAAAACATTGGTTCTGTCTACAGACAGGAATCAGTTTGCTGTCTTAGATTAATTTAAACAATCTGGTTTTCTGGGTATAGCATTCCTATCTGCTCAGCCTACAAGTTGAAAGATTACTATTTCTTCTGCGCTCTTTAAAAAAAAAAAAGAAAGATCGATAATATTCCGTTGCTGGCAATCCTCTAGGTGCTCTTAAAGAATTCTGAGCAACATTATAAAAGGATATCAAATAATTCCTAAAGTAGAAATATTGCTATTGAAGTCCAACTTCGATTTATGTCTTCAATATCCAAGAAGATATTGATAAATCTCAATACTAGAAGTACAAATGAACTGAATGACTGTTGAATTAAAAATAGCCTGACTGCAGCATTTTGTAAAAAGCATTTTGGGTGTGAGCCATACCTCTCTAAGGTCTGGCAATGAGCAAAATCTGTTTTTCTCAAGATTTGCAAGTAGCTAAGCCTTTTCATCCAATGGTAAAATTAGCTCCATAATTCAGTTCAGCTAACATCTGTAAAACATCTCCTATGTGTTGGGTTCCATGGATGCTCAGAGCTGAATAAAACACTGTTCTCTCACTCCAGGAAGTCGCATGCTAATGGGGAAGACAAGTAAACTGTTTTACATCTCCATTTATTCTAAAATGTAGATGATTGTTTCACAATTATCATCTCTAAAATTAAGGTGCATCTTTTGAAAGATGGTAATTTATAACTGCTATCAGCTGGGTTGCATTCATGATGTAGTGGTTGTCAATTCCTCTATTAGTTATCTCCTGCTGAGTAACAAATTGCCCCAAAACTTAGTGGCTGAAAACAACATTTAGTACATTCAAGTTTGTGTGGATCAGAAATCCCAGCATGACTTAGCTGGGTCCTCTGGCTCCAGAACTCTCACCAGTCTGCAATTAAAGTATTGTCTGGGGCTGTGCTCCTTTCAACTGGGGGTGAATCCACTCATTCAACTGGTTGTTGGCTGGATTCACTTCCTCCTGAGCTTTTGGCCTCAGTTTCTCATTAGCTGTTGGCCAGAGGCCTCCCTTGGTCCCTCGTCTATTGGTCTCTCCATAGGGCAACTCGTGACATGACATCTGGCTTCATCAGAGTGAGAAAGCAAGAGTATGCATGCGCTTGTGAGTGAGAGCTATCCCAAAAGAAGTCACAGTTGTATGTAACCTAATCTCAGAAGTGATAGTCCATCTCTTATTCTAAATTCTATTCATTAGAAGCAAGTCACTAGGTGGGAGGTTCGATGCAAGAGTATGACTACCAGAAAGTGGAGATTATTGGCAGCCATTTTAGAAGCTGTCTGCCATATCGCTGTGATTGTAGGACTTAGTTTATTCCTAGGGCACGAATGGCCACAGCAACCCCTTGATATTTCAGTTGACAAACCATTTGAAGAGAAAAGGTGAACCCTAGTTGTTTTACGAAAATATTTTGTTGACACCTTCATGTAGTAGAATTGGTGTCAGTGGCTTGGAAAGCAATCCAGAGACAGCAGTGGAATGCACCGACTCTGTTGTTAGGACAATACTGAGTGGGGAAAAATGGGCATGAGCTTCTCAGAACAGTAAATGATTTAGAAAAATTGGACAACTGAATGTGAATTAGTTTTAGGAATACCTCAACCAAGTAATTTCCTGCACATTTTTTTTTTCTTTTTACAAATGCACAACAGTGATATATGATTAAAATCTATGTCCAGAGGCGGGGCAAGATGGTGGAGCCCATAGAGCAGCTGGCAATTACCCAAGAACTATATGAAACAGTGTTTTCGGGGTCTCCAGTAACCAGTCACACATTGGACACAAGTTTGGAATTGGAGGAAAAGCTGAGATCGCAGCGAACATTGCTGACCAAGGACTCTACCTGGAGAGGCCCCAAAGAGGAGAGAGGAGAAGGGAATAGCGCCCCTGAGAGACAACTGGAATTCTGAGGACTGGGAGAGTGGCAGGAGGCCCAGCTCAACTGGCAGTCCTCCTTCTGGGAATTCGGACCCCGGGGGCTGGAATTCAGATTCCGGCTTCAGTCAGCGACGCCCCTGACAGGATCAGAGTCACCAGGAGAACTAAAGGCTCCATACCTCCTTACACTGGTGGGGGAGCTGCGGGCTGGCCAGCGCCACCTTCTGGACAGGAGAGGAAAAGCACCAATTCTAGAAGCCTCATAGGAGGGTCTCATTCTCAGGAAAACTCCATACCCTCCCAATGAGACCTGGGCCTCACTAGACTGGGAAAATCTGACTAGGGTCAACCATATCTGAGGAGACCCACTCACAAAAAGGTTACATAGAGGCAGAGCAAGAAACAGAAAAAACAAGAGGGGAAAAATTCCGATCAACTAAATAGAACCTAAGTTAGAGGTCTAGAATAAGTTGAACTGAATAACAGAGGCCAGAAAGCAAAGCCAACCAACAAGAAAACCACTAAGTAAAAGACAGAAAACAAGCTCCAAAATAAACTAATCAAGAGAATCAGATGCCTAGACAACTTAAGATAACAAGCCATACCAGGAAACACGAAAACATGGACCAGCCAAAGGAACAAACTAATAGCTCAGCTGAGACACAGGAGTGGAGGCAACTAATGCTAAATAAATTTGATGAAATCAAGGAAGATATAGCAAAAGAGCTGAAGGATATAAAGAAGACACTGGCTGACCATAAAGAAGAATTCATAAACTTAGAAAAACAAATGGCAGAACTCATGGGAATGAAGGCCACAATGGAGGAGATGAAAAACACAATGGAGGGACACAACAGTAGATTTGAACAGGCAGAAGAAAGGATCAGTGAACTGGAAGACAGGTCATTCGAATTCATACACACAAAAGAACAGATGGTGAAAAAAAATGGAAAAATATGAGCAGGGTCTTAGGGAGCTGAGTGACAACATGAAACGCACAAATATACGTGTTATGGGTATCCCAGAAGGAGAAGAGAGGGGAAAAGGGGCAGAAAGAGTAATAGAAGACATATTCACTGAAAATTTCCCAACTCTTATAAAAGACAGAAAATTAGAGATTCAAGAAGTACAACGTACCCCAAATAGAATAGATCCCAATAGACCTACTCCAAGACACTTACTGGTCAGATTGTCCAATGTCAAAGACAAAGAGAGGATTCTGAAAGCAGCAAGAGAAAAGCAATCCATCACGTACAAGGGAAAGTCAATAAGACTATGTACAGATTTCTCTGCAGAAACCATGGAGGCAAGAAGACAGTGGCATGATATATTTAAGATACTGAAAGAGAAAAACTGCCAACCAAGAATTCTATATCCAGCAAAACTTTCCTTCAAAAATGAGGGAGAGATTAAAACATTTTCAGACAAACAGACACTGAGAGAGTTTGTGAAAAAGAGACCGGCACTACAAGAAATACTAAAGGGAGTGCTACAGGCTGATAGGAAAAGACAGGAGAGAGAGAGTTGGCGAAGAGTGCAGAAATGAAGATTATCAGGAAAGGTAAAAGGAGAGGAAAAAATAAGATATGACATACAAATTCCAAAAAAACAAAATGGTAGTAGAAAGTACTGCCCTTACAGTAATAACACTAAATGTAAATGGATTAAACTCTCCAATAAAAAGACACAGACTGGCAGAATGGATTAAAAAACAGGACACATCTATATGCTGTCTACAAGAAACTCACTTTAGACACAAGGACAAACATAGACTGAAAGTGAAGGGTTGGAAAAAAGATATTTCATGCAAACAACAACCAGAAAAAAGCGGGAGTAGCTATATTAATATCAGACAAGTTAGACTTCAAAAGCAAAACAATTAAAAGAGACAAAGAAGGACACTATATATTAATAAAAGGGTCAATTCTTCAAGAAAACATAACAATCATAAATATTTATGCACCAAACCAGAATGCCCCAAAATTCATGAGGCAAACGCTGCGATCACTGAAAGGAGAAATAGATACCTCTACAATAATAGTTGGAGACTTCAATACACCACTCTCATCAGTGGATAGAACATCTAGACAGAGGATCACTAAAGAAACAGAGATGTTGAATTGTATGATAAATGAACTAGACTTGGCAGACATTTATAGAACACCACATCCAACAACAGCAGGATACACGTTTTTCTCAAGTGCTCATGGAACATTCTCTACGATAGACCACATGTTAGGTCACAAAGCAAGTCTCAACAAATTTAAAAATATTGATATGATACAAAACACTTTCTCAGACCACAATGGAATGAAGTTGGAAATAAATAAAAGGCAGAAGGTCATAAAATTCACAAACATATGGAGGCTAAACAATACCCCCTTAGAAAACCAGTTGGTAAAGGGAGAAATTACAAGAGAAATTAGTAAATACCTCGAGGCAAATGACAATGAAAACACAACTTATCAAAACTTATGGGATGCAGCAAAGGTGGTGCTGAGAGGGAAATTTATTGCCCTAAATGCCTATATTAAAAGAAAAGAGAGAGCAAAAATTGGAGAGTTAACGGCTCACCTGGAGGAATTAGAGAAAGAACAGCAAACTAACCCCAAAGCAAGCAGAAGGGAAGAAAAAACAAAGATTAGAGCAGAAATAAATGCAATTGAGAACAGGAAAACAATAGAGAGAATCAACAAAACCAGAAGTTGGTTCTTTGAGAAAAATCAATGAAATCGATGGACCACTGGCTAGGCTAACAAAAAAAAAGAGAGAGCAGATGCAAATAAATGCAATCAGAAATGGGAAAGGAAATATAACTACCAACCCTGCAGAAATTAAGGAGATAATGAGAAGATACTATGAGTAACTATATGCTAATAAACTAGACAACTTAGATGAAATGGACAACTTCCTAGAAAAGCATAAACAACCAACATTAACTCAAGAAGAAATAGATGACCTCAACAAACCAATCACAAGTAAAGAGATTGAGTCAGTCATCAAAAAGCTCCCAAAAAGGAAAAGACCAGGACCAGATGGTTTCAAATGTGAATTCTACCAAGCATTCAAGAACAAATTAGTACCAATCCTGCTCAATCTCTTCAAAAAAATTGAAGAAGAGGGAAAGCTACCTAACTCTTTCTATGAAGCCATCATCACCCTAATACCAAAACCAGGCAAAGATACTACAAAAAAAGAAAATTATAGACCAATTTCTTTAATAATGAATACAGATGCAAAAATCCTCAACAAAATACTCGCAAATCGAATCCAGCAGCACATTAAAAGAATTATACACCACGACCAGGTGGGATTTATTCCAGGTATGCAAGGCTGGTTCAACACAAGAAAATCAATTACTGTACTACACCACATCAATAAATCAAAGCAGAAGAACCACATGATCATCTCGATTGATGCAGAAAAGGCATTTGACAAAATTCAACATCCTTTCCTGATGAAAACACTTCAAAGGATAGGAATAGAAGGGAACTTTTTCAATATGATAAAGGCAACACATGAAAAACCCACAGCTAACATCACACTCAATGGGGAGAGACTGAAAGCTTTTCCTCTAAGATCAGGAACAAGACAGGGATGCCCACTATCACCATTGCTATTCAACATTGTGCTGGAAGTTCTAGCTAGAGCAATTAGGCAAGAAAAAGAAATAAAAGGCATCCAAATTGGAGAGGAAGAAGTAAAACTTTCACTATTTGCAGATGACATGATTCTATATGTAGGAAATCCAGAAAAATCTACAGCAAAGCTACTAGAACTAGTCAATGAATATAGCAAAGTAGCAGGCTACAAGATCAACACACAAAAATCTGTAGTGTTCCTATACACAAGTAATGTGCAACAAGAGGAGGAAATCAAGAAAAAAATCCCATTTACAATAGCAACCAAAAGAATCAAGTATTTAGGAATAAACTTAACCAAGGACACAAAAGACCTTTACATAGAAAACTATAAGAAACTGCTAAAAGAAATTGAACAAGACCTGAAAAAAATGGAAGAACATACCATGTTCATGGATTGGAAGACTAAATATAGTTAAGATGGCAATTTTACCTAAACTGATTTACAGATTCAATGCAATACCAATTCAAATCCCAACAACTTACTTTACAGAAATAGAAAAACCAATAACTAAATTTATTTGGAAGGGTAAGATGCCCCGAATAGCCAAAAATGTCTTGAGAAAGAGGAGTGAAGTGGGAGGTCTCACACTACCTGACTTTGAAGCATATTACAAAGCTACAGTGCTCAAAACAGCATGGTACTGGCATAAGGACAGATATACTGATCAATGGAATCGAATTGAGTGTTCAGAAGTAGACCCTCACATCTATGGACAACTGATCTTTGATAAGGCAGTGAAGCCGAAGCAACTGGGAAAGAGCAGCCTGTTCAATAAATGGTGTTTGGAGAACTGGATATCCATTTCCAAAAGAATGAAAGAGGATGTCCATCTCACACCTTATACCAAAATTAATGCATAACTATGTTATCATACTGTGGACAGTGGATTGTGTACCATGGATGATTGTATGGTGTGTGAATGTATTTCAATAAAACAGAATTTAATTAAAAAAAAATCTATGTCCAAATAAGTACAATACAGATCTTTCAATAAACTTAAAATTTTAAAAATCTAAATAATAAGAAAACATTGTGTCAGAGTTTAATTGGCAGCAAATTTTTTCATGTGTTGTTACAATGAAGCAATTTCCTACAAATAATGACACTGTAAACTCAAGGGATTTAGAAGCAGTGTGACGAGTGCCAACAACAGAGGTAAGCCACCCCTGCTTATGGAAGCTCCATTGATGCCCAAGAGTGTTTGCAAGCTAGCCAAGATGTGTCTTCCATGGATCACCAAGTTAAGAAATGCCTCATTTAAAGTCAAATAAAAGTGAACAACTACAACTTCTGAAACTTTAGAGAAAGAGAGGTACAAAAGATGAACATATATATGGGAACTCTCTATTTCCTGTGTGATTTTTTTCTATAAACCCACAACTTCTCTAATTTAAAAAAAGAGAAAAAAAAAAGATGATCATAAACAATATATTTGTGCAAAAGAAAGGAAGACTTAAAGGGAGACAAAAGCAAGAAATAAAACTTAATTCGAAGATATCTTTTAAAGAATTTTAAAAATTAGAATGTCCTGTTGAGCATATTAAAAGTGATTTTTATGAAAGATAGGTAACTTTCATAATTCCCAACTGTGATTCCCAACCTGCAAGTCATAGACTCCAAGAATTAGGAATTATTGCAAAGGGTCCATGAATCCACATATACATGGAGCCTTTTGTGTAGACAAGGTAAATAATGTCACAAACATTTTCAAACCATTATTTTACAAAGATATTATAGATGCTTTGCAATTAATTAAATACACATGATTTTCAAGCAATTTTGACATTGTCTTTTTAATTTTGATTTATTTAATCAACAGACATTAGAAATATAGCTATTACCCACGTGGGGAAGAATCCATAAATTTTTTACTATTAAAAAAATGCCTTCTTTGACAAAAATTCTGGAACCACCATCCTCAGGTTTCCTGAGTTGCAAACCTAAGTATTTTCAACAGAGATTCATTTCCTACATCCCCATGCCCTTAAGGAAAATCATTTATCTCCAATTTACTGGATAAAGACTATCACTCTTCCTCTTCCTCTTTAAAGTTTCATACCCGTAGATAAAACTTGTCATGATTTTAGAATGAACTCTATTTTTATTCCAATATGTTGGAGGGAAATCCATTTTGTTTCTGAGAATAATGAATTGAATCCTAAAAGGATCATTTCTTTTTCTGTCCTGAGTTAAAGTCAGATTTTTTCCTTTTAACTAATGGCAAGCCATCTTTCATTTTTAAATAACATTACCCTACCTAAGAAGGTTAGTTTAATTTTTTTTCAATTTAAAAGGTTGAGTCACAGTGTAATGATGGTTTTATTATACAATTAAGAGCTCAGCATACCAGAAATTAGCCAAAATGGTAAGATTATTAGCACCATGTCGAGGCCAAAGTGATTCATTTGCTCACCACCAGAGATTAAATTAGCCATAATTTAGCTATATATTCAACAAGACGGAAGGAGAAAATTGTAGTAAGCATACTCTTAGTGTGTTTTCCGTTCATAAGAGACTTCAAGTGTCTCTGATTTCAGATCTAGTGGTAACAAGAAATTCAAATGCATGCTCATAGTGGTCTGCACATAACTTGAGTACAGATCCTGTTTGGAGGGTCAAGAAAAAGAGAGTGATCCAATTTGAAGATGTGCTGTTTTGAAAAAAGCAGGCTTTAGGAGACCGTGCCCATACTGATACAAAGCAAACGAAAACACAGCTTCCTGCATCCCTGATGACTTGATAAATTTCTCACATATCTTCATAATGATAAGGAAAATGGAAGTCAGGAGCTCTATTTTCAATTGGTCAGTTAGCTATTAGGTATATGAAATCGATATGGATAGCCAGCTAAACCATTATTTAAGTATTCATTCCACAAATATTTATTTGTTCTTAGCATGAGGCTAGGAGTGGGATACAGCAGTGAATGCCACTTGATCCCCTGCCCTTGAGAAGCTTGAAATCCATTGAGGAGACAGAAAGGAAATAAACCATTACAAATCAGTGCGAAAGACGCTACAAAAGGAACTAAGCCAGGATGCTTTGGAATCATAGGAGAGGCTCCAGATCCAGTAACAAAGAATCAGGGAATACTGCTCAGGGAGAGCTAGGCCAGCAACTGGTGGGGTAGTAGGGTGGGGATAGGGGTGGAAGAACGTTCCAAACAGAGGGAAGAGGGTGCATGAAGTCCTCCAGAGATAGAGCAGGGGTGGGGATTGGGGAACTGAAAGTAAAGGTTCAGTCTATTACTATCAAGTGACATAGGAAATAAACCCCCCAGATGACTTCATTGACTTTTATATTGCTTTTGCATCAGGAAAAAGTGGAATGGTCAGTGTGATGTTTTAAATAATCCAGACACTTGAAACCAAGTGATAACTGCCAGCAATACAGGAGTGAGCAGTGTGGCAAAACTTTGGACACATGAACACTTTTAAAGGACAACACGTATATTGTGTGCTTAACGTATTAACATGTATACTGTGTGCACCGTGCTTAACTGTGCGAGAGGTTGACACACCAGATAAAGGAAAATGTACCTCAATGGAATGCTGAGATGTCTCCACGGATTTATCTTCATACATTTTTTAGGATAAATTATTCGTGTGTATATATGCTTGAGTCAGTAATAAACTATGACCCAGACTACAAATATTTTTTGACACAACACATTTCAGGAAGACATCTAGGGCCTCAAGTGAGATAAGACTGCGGTTGGGGAACTCAATCCAACATTGGAACATCTGTCAGCGATGCTTTCATTCAAGACAGCACTCAATTAGTCAAGATATCTCATTGATTGACATTCTTGTGGAGATTCCTAATTGCTTCTTTTCCCACCCCTGAGTTCCCATGTCTATCATCGTATAGGGTTTAAATTGAATACCGAACCAGGAATAGGACACCTATCAACAGTCTCCGGGCCCTTCATTTGAATTTCTACCTATCAATTCCAACTCAAATATAGGCAAACCAAACATTACACTGCCAAGCCCCAGACTTGGTCTCATGCTGGGGGGCTGAGGTGGGGGAATCAAGCTATGGGTTGTCAGCAGATTGTGCATCTGTCCATAGAGATGATCACATCAGAGCCATATATTCTGTGCTTCATGGTATTAACTGTGAGGAAAATAACTCTTCAGAGTATAAAACATATAAACTAGAGATACACTAGAGCTATTCAACATCTCTCTTAAGATTATAGTTAATTTTATAGTTAAAGGGGGACAAAATCCAGTCAGGATATATAGTCCCAAGTGTCAATCTTAGGATAATATTCAGCAAATACTGAAGTAAGAACTTGCAAAAAAGCTCTGGCCAATATAAGTGTGCAATTCTGTTTTGTATGTTGGTCTATGAATCTTTAACATTTGAGGTCTGTATACATATAATAATCTTTTATTGGTTTATTGATATTTTACTAAATATGGGCCACAGCATAGGACTCTCTGGGCTGTATGCTGCACAATTCCAGGGGTGCCATTTGCAAGGACTACAACATAAAGTAGAAACCCGTCCCCGACGCTAGCACTTTTGCATTGTGGTAGTCCTATTAGCAAGAATATTTAGATGAAATATAAGAATATTTAGATGAAAAATTTAGATAAAATATTTAGATGCAAAGTACCTCTTTTCATGAATTAATATGCTTTGGGGCTGGTACTTGTCTTTTCCTTTCTCTCATTTTTTTTCTTTTCTTTTTTGCTCTCAGACAACAGTTTGTGAGATGGTAACCCCTGGAAGAGGGCGGTGGGGGAATCAATAAAAAGATAAAGGAATATCTTTCCCCATCCTTTTCTCCCCACACTCTCCTACCCAAACACACATCTGGCCAGATCTCCTACTTTTGAGTTGCACTGGAGAGGGGATTTGGGGGCAAAAGCCAGAAGAGTTGTGTTAATGAAAGGTTTTGTGAGACTTCCCAACCCAAGTTCAATGGAGAGAGATGGAGAAGCCAGGAATGGATGGCTTCACTTCAGTGCAGCAGACGATGGAGCCCATGTGGCAGGCGCCGGGCCCAGCTGAGGGAGCCCCAGAGCACATGAGGACCAGAGCGGCTGTGATGGGGCCAGAGCCAGGCAGGGTCAGTCTTGTCCCCGGACATGTGCAAAGCACCTACTTGGGAGAGCCTTTGAAGAAGCTCGAAGGTCTAGGAGGAACAGAAGCGATTTGGGGATTACTGTAAATGTGACCACACGCCTCCTCGCAGGCTGGGGCAGCCTGGGGTAGTTAGGTTCCCAAAAGGTAACTTTGATTTGAAAGTAGGCACAGAAAATTAGAATCCTGTTTTGTTTCCATTAAGCATTGAAAATAAGCACAGTGGCCGAAAAATGAATGAAAGGGCGAAAGCAAAGAATGTTCACTGTCGTTTAACTACTATTGGAAATGATCTTCAAAACTCAGTGCATGCTTATTATCACAGATTTTAAAACACTGGATCCGGCTGGCAGGGGCAAGGGGAGTGGAAACAGAAAAAGAGACCCTGGGCAGATGGGAAAAATGAGGCCAAGAGAGGGCCGAGTTCTGCCTCCGGGTTGGACCTCTCCCTACGTGTCCCTCCCTAAGATGCCTGCAACACCATCTTCATTTGTCTCAGAGACAAACCGGGCAGAGCTAAGACCTCCTTGGGTCTAACGAGCTGTCCTGAGTGCTCTTCATCTCTGTGGTTATTTGCTCAGGTCGTGAGCAGTTTCTCTCAGCTGCTCAGGAGTAATCCATGTGTACAGTGGTATTGGGTGGGATTGCAATATGATGCGTAACTCTAAGCCAGCCAAGCTGAACCCCTCGGATAACAACGTGTTTATTCTGCTTCTCTGGCCGGCTGGAACCGAGCCCAGGGGTCAGAGCTGAGAATGCCCCGTTTGTACAAAAGCTGTAACACCCAGCAAGATGGGATTAAAAGCGTTATTGTACCACTAAGCAAAAAAGCAAATAAGCCAAAGCAAGCATGGGATGGCCGGATCAAAAAAAAAAAAAAAAAAAAAGTTTTAAGAATAAGACCTCCTTCCTTGGTATCAAGTAGCCAATCCTCTCCATATTTGTTTCAACCCACTCTTCAATAGATTACGGGGGTTCTCGATCTCGACACCACTGATGTTTCGGGACAGATAATTCTTTGCTGTGGGAGGCTGTGCTGTGCATGGTTGGATGACTAACTGACTCACAGAGGCTGCATGAAGAAGAGGTTGTTTGTAGGGGGACAAAACCGAAACCAGAAAGCCTGGTTGGGAGGCTACCCCCAAGGGTCCAGGTAAGACCTGATGTTGGCTTTGACCCAGGTGGTGAGAGAAGTGGTCAGATTCTGGATATATTTTGAAAGTAGAAGCGACAGGATTCAAAGAGTATCAAATACGCAGGGCATGAGAGAAAAAAATTAAGAAGAGTCAAGAATGACTCAAAGATTTGGAGCCCAAGAATATGAATCTCAATTAGAATTTAGAATTTTAATAAAGGCATAATTTATAAAAATACTTTTAAAATGATTCTTATTATGTAGGCCATGTCAGAATTAAAAGCAAATAGTGAGACTAATCATAAGGATGTCATCTTTCCTGGAATATCCATTTAACAACTAGAAAGCAACGGTGTACGTTTGAATGAATCAAAGACATCCAACCTCTTGGAAATGAAAAGAGAGTTCATTTTAAAGAGATCAAGAGAAAACCAAAAAATTCAGTAGACAATTCAAAACCAAGATCACCGGGAACTCCATTTGCCGGGTTCTTCGTTGCTGAAAAAACACATTTGTAATCAGACAGAGGGAATATTTCTCTCCCAGAGCCTCCACATGGGTGTCACTCAGTAAATCGCACTGAGAAGCTCAGCCATTACATGATTATTTTCCTTGGTATTTCATTTATTTGTTAAGGACACACTCTGATTTCCCAAGAAATTTTCATGTGAGAAGACTTCCTCAATCACTTCTGAGTATGCAAAAACATTCATTAAGCACCTCTGCTACTTCAAAGCTTGAGTTAATTAAGCTTCTCTCAATATATTATTCCCATTCACATGAGTAGCCTCTTTAAAAGGAATATGAATGCATTTTTTATTTTCCTGTTTCTCTGGCTCATGCTTTATTCATAGGACCTTCTTTTCCTTTGCCTGAAGTAACTGTACTCTCATATTCTGGTACATGTTGTCCTTTAAATTCGGAGCCATGCGTGTGTGTGTGTGTGTGTGTGCATGTGTGTGGTTGTATGCTCGTGTGTACGCAAATTAGGGACTTTATGCCTTTCTGCAAACCACAATTAGTTCAGCCCCCCCCCCCCAGCTATAGCATTATTACTGAAAAGTGTTCATATTTGCCTTTCAGTGATTGACTTATGTTTCAACTAGCCCTCCACATTGCAGAAACATATATGGAATTACATAACAATTAACTCCAAAATGGGCAAAGCAAGACAAGCCAGTAAGCACAGGTAATGCTTTGGAAAAGAGTGCCAAATGAGGAACCCCAAAGTTTAGGTAGGCATGGTGTCCCTGTCAAGTGTCTTAGCCTGGGGTCCACATAAAGCAGAGCTTTTATTTATTAGGGAGCTTAATCCAAGAGAAGCAGGAGTAGGTAACAGGGAGGTGAGGCCAGGGATGAGGGAGAACCAATATGAAGGTGCTTTACGGAGCTGGCCGCCAGTATGTATCAAGTGCTCAAGAATATTCCATCTGCAGAGATGCCATTTAGGGAAAAGAAGAAAGAAAAATCCACCCATCTGCTTTCTTCTGCCATTGGTCAAATTTTGACCCTTGAAGTGTTAACTTTCCCACACTTTCAGGTTGTACATACATGGGTACCATGTTGGTTCCATGTTTCTTGGAGTCTCTTGCTTCAATATCAACAAGGATGTCCAAGGCAGGAGTAGAGAGGGGCACGATGGGTATGAGATGAGGCACTGTCAGGTTGTGTCCATGAGAAGTTGGTCAATACAGCAGTTGGGGAGGTGCGGGGGGCAGTGAGGGGGACACATGGCCAGAGGCCAAGGAGACAGTTGAGGCGAAACAGATGTGAAATGTACATGGGAGGTGTCTGATAACCAAACTTGCTATTAAACACCTACTTTTACAGTGCTCCAAGCCCAACAACTGAAGCTAAACCTTGCAGAGTTCTCTACAGACCTGGAGCTAAATGGGCTCTTTCATCCCTTGGGGGCACACTAAAAGTGTCCCACCAGTTACTGTCTTAGGAACAGTCTCAAGAGAAGAATCCCAGTTGCTCTGTATTCTTTTGATTGCTAAATAAAATACTTTTAAAACTGCTTGTATAATGGAAAACATTAATTGGTTTACTGATTTCATTTACAGCTAAGCTTAAGAAGCTGTCATGGACGTTGATATCTTCATCATTGTGATTACTCTTGAGGTGTCATGAGGGTCCATTCGCCAAAGGACACCACATAATTAGCCCCAGTTCTGATGATTAAGGCAATGCTTGATCCCAACACTTTCCTCCAAGCTGGCAGCTTCCCCCTAATTGTCTTCACATAAATCTATGAGCCCCAAATCCTTGAAGACAGTGCCTCCAAGTTCCAGCACCTAAACTGAAACTGTGGAGGGGCTGCCATCTTATATAAAAACTAGGATTGAGTTGAGAACCCCCAGTTGTGCAGAAAATCTTTGTGGAGCCCCACAACTTCCAGCAGCAGGGAACAAGTAAGTTCTTTGCCCTGCTCCCTTGCTCTGTTACAAGATAATGATGGTTGGGTTGTGTGGAGCTAGAGACCTTTGGGTCTCCGTCTGCTCCTGAGTTATCTTCTGTACTCAAGACCTTGAATCCTCTTCTTTACATTGTCTTAATCTCACTGTTTCCAATCCAGCTAGCAACATGACCCCAGAGCCAGGTGCTTATACCCTTGACCTGACCATTTGTTGATGGATTCTCTGACATCTACTGAAGCTCAGCAGGATTAGCCCTGCTTCACGATTATGCAGAAAGAGCCTGGGTCATTTCTTCCCACAGAATCCAACAATGTTACTCACACACAGGATCTATACAAGGAGGATTAGGAATCGTTCTCCCTAAACTCTTACCTTCAAAACAAATATGCAATGGGACGTGAATGACTAGAAGCTTGAATCAGGGGAAGGCAGTATACAGCAGCCCGGCCCCAAAGGTCTCTAGCTCCACACAACCAACCATCGTTACCTTGGAACAGAGAAAGGGAACAGGGCAAGGAGCTTACTTGTTCCCTGCTGCTGGAAGTTGTGGCAATCCACAAAGATTCTCTGCACAACTGGGGGTTCTCAACCTGACCCCAGTTTTTATATAAGACAGCAGTCCCTCCACAGTTTCAGTTTGGGTGCTGGAACTTGGAGTTCTGTCTTCAAGCTCTGTATTCTTTATTTATTCCACTTGGACATTCCCTATTTTGTTTGCCCTAATGGAATTTTCTAGAAGTAGGAAAATAAGACTTCTCATATATAAGAAGCTAAGACTTCCCTTAGTGGTCAAATCCCCAGGGATCATTCAGTCCAAATGTGTTAAAGAGTGCTTCATGGGAAAGTGTAGTGGATTCTCTCCCTATATTACCCTAAAAGTTAGGGATGCAAAATTCTGAACTCTTTTATCCTCTATTTAATGCAATATATGCTTTCTGGAAGGCACAATTGCTAGAAAGGATTTGGGCTAAAGCGCAAAGCTCTTCTTTCAAATTCTCTGAAACAATGAAAGTCTTTGTTCCTTCTCTGGATGCATCTAGATCTTATTATCAACCCAGGCCAAAAATAATATGTATGTATATACAGAACAGCCCTCTCAATAAGCTAGAAGAAAGCATTTCTTTATTTATACTTTATTTATACTCTTTTTTTGTTTGCTTAGGCCTGTTGTGTAAGAAGCCCAAGGTTATGTTTAACAACCTTCAGCGGAAAAACACAAAAAGGACAAAGCTTTCCACTTCATTATAAAACTGAGTATTCACAGACCCAGAAGAGTCATGCCCTGCCTATTCACGAGTTAAATAAACACCTCGCTAGAGTGCCATAGGAAACGTTGGGGAATCTCCCATTGAAACAACTGGCCAGCAGATACAGAAATCTGGCCAAATACACTGAGCTGCAAAAGGGTCCGATAAAGCCAACTTGTATATTTTGAACACCCAAAGCATCTGATTTTCAGGATCTATTCCAATATTTGGATTCTAGAGGATTAGCCTGAAATGCAAATTAAATTCCCAAATGGTTTACTCTACTTTCAAGGCTGATTGGAGTCTGGCTTGGGCAACCCAGGTCTGGCACTAGCACCACCGTGGCCTCTTCCACCGGCCCAGCCTGAGCTGTTCTGGGGAGGAGGAAGGACAGGGCTTCAAAGGGCTACCAGGCTGCCCTGCCCATGTGTCCTGAACTCAAGGGAGTCACTGTCAGCCCTTCCCCTCTGCAGTGACCTCAAGGCATCACAGAGATTGGAAAAAAGAAAGAAAGAAAATAATAAGCTCCTCTCTGCAGAAGGAAAGGGCACCAAGCCCTAGACAAGAAGTGAAAGCGTTGATTTTCATACCTCATAACTAGAAGTCAGAGTTGGGGGAAAAAAGGGAAAGGAGACACTGGTGAGCAGGACACAGAAGAAGGGAGCCACCCATTTTTTTAATGGAACATTAAAAAATGTGGAAATATCTGAATATCCAAAATGGCTGTAAAATCATAAAACTGATTTCCACCCTGCATACAATGCCTTATGTTTATTCTCTTTCATTCTTTCTTCTTATCCTTGAACTAGAGAAAGAGGAAGAACTCATTTGAGGCCATCTTGGCTTCAAAAAACAGAGTGGTTTCCAGTTACATTTGGGGTTTCTGTTCTTACCCAGTTTGAACCTAATACTATAAAGAGTGTATTAGGAAGATTTTTCATCCCATGAATGAATAGAGTATAATCCTACCTGCCTCTGCAAAACACCAGGCAGGCCAGCTGCCTGCATGGCTCTCATGAACATCGTGCTTATGTGTTCTGTCCTCTCTTTTATTTTAGTTTTTTTTTTTTCATTCACTGCATATGTTGAACCTTTCCATTAATACATTTCCATGGCATCCTTCAAGACCAAGGTCATGTCACATTCTCTGGAAGCCTTCCCTGATGTGTTTTCATCTTGCTCTGGGACTATGATGCATCTCAAAGGTCAACCTTTCCATCATCTTCATCATCATTGCCATCATCAAAAATAAATAACAAATATTTACTGAGTGTCATGGGCTGGGTACTGTGGTAAGCACTTCAGGGAGATTCTCTCACTGAATCCATGACCCTATGCAGTGGGGTTTTACAGTTGAGGGAACTGAGGTGCAGAGAGGTGAAATAGCTGGCACAAGCTGGCTCTGCATAAATACACCTCCAGGTGAGCCTGTCACTCTCTTGCTTTGAAGCACACTCCTTGGACTTTAATGCTACAAGTGAATGCTGGTGTGGAGAGAACAGCCATGCTCCCCTCTCTGTTGACTAAGATAGGCTGAGTGATGCACATGACTTTTGTTTAAAAGAGTAAATAGAATTTTTTAAAGCCTATTTTCTTTAAAATGTAGTGCCTTACAAAGGTAGACTATACTTTCCAAGCTCCTAGGGATCCGGCATCTATCAAGATGGAGAGAAAAAAAGGCCTATCAGTTGATGCACAAGCCAAGGGCAAGCACGCACCTGTAAGCTCAGAATTATTTCCGGAAGACATGTGAGGCCACAGAACAGTCAGTGCTGTTCAGGTGGATGTCTGGGATGTTATTGGATTTAGATGGGAAGAACCAGCAGGCAGGGGTTGGAGGCGTCTTGGAAGAACACACGGGGGAGCTGACGGTATTAGAGAATTGTGCATTTACGAGAGTCTGGGAAAAACAAGCTAAAGATGGTCTGTTCTGAATCACATTAAACTGATTTTTAGTTCTTCAAAGGGCTTCATAAGAAAAATGAATTTACACGGTCAATATTAGTTTTCCCATAAGACATTTAACTTGGCTTTATTACAATCTGATTTAATTTTTTTAATAGCAATTCCTCATTTTGAAGAAGTGTCATATGATCCATGCAAGTGAAGTTCTCATGAAATTTAATTAATCTCTGAGGTTCAAATGTATGATTATCGTAACTGTGGGACATCTTCAATACAATATAGATTTTTTATTGCTGAGGACAATATACCCAACAGCCAGCTCAAAGCATTACCTCAAACACTTGAGGAGCACATTACCTTTCCTATGGAGCATGAGAAGCCATAAAGATAAATATTAAAACCTGAAGTTTGAGGTTGTTTTTACAGCCATGAGTTTTAAGAAGCAATATTTTTCTGCTCTAAAAGATGCCAACTCCTCATTGTGGTGTTGTAATGTTAAGATCTGTCCTATCTGCAAATGGATGGACAGGTGGATTCTAGATGAGGTTGCCTGATTTAGCAAAATAAAATTCAGGATGTCCAGTTAAATTTGAATTTCAGACAAACAATGAAAAAAAAATTTAGTATAAGTATGTTCCATGCAACATTTGAAACATACTCATACTAAAACATTATTTGGAATTATCTCCGGAATAAATTAAGTGAAAAAAGCAAGGCTCAGAAATGCAAGTACAATGGGTAGTAAGGGTTGCTTCCAAGCAAGTGGACTGTGTGTGCCTGGTTGGGGAACACTTTGGTAAAGAGGAAACTGCCTCTTCACTTTACTATTTTGTACATTTTGAATTTTCTCTCATGCGCTTATGTTTTCAACTCAAAGACAAAAAAAATAAATAAATAAATTTAAATGAACAAGCAAAGAAGCAAAACAAACATACTTCTTCCCAAGCAAAACAGAACAAAACTTCCCAGGAGGTGTCTGATATTGGGTAGAAATTATTTTTTTAACTTCTTTGATTCCCGGTCTGACCTTATCAAGTCACGTTAAGTGCTCTCGGAACTTGGGGATAAACTAGTTTTGTCTGAGTTCTGCCCCCTTGAAATGGATCTGGTATTTTGAAGTGAAGAATATCTCGTTACAAAATTGTAGCTTTTATCTTGTAAGAGAGCAACCTTAGATATTTTTATATGCTTTTATATATTTAACTTGCTTCGTTCTCGACATTATTCCTCCTCTCTGTTTTGTCTCACCATGACCTTAAGAGCATGCGCGTGCATACACACACACACACACACACATGCACACGCACGTGCGCGCGCGCGCACACACACACACACACACACACACACACACACACAAAGCACACTCCCTCCTAGTATACAATGAGAAAGGGTTCCTTTGTGAACAGGAAACACAAAGGTATCTGTGATCTAAATTTCTCTATCCACATTTTCAGTACAGACTTCTATCATAAAATCAATTTTTAGATTACATGGGTAGGGGTTATTTTAAAGGAAATACCAAGTTCATAATTAAATCTAATATTTAATCTAAGAAAAGCCAATGAAACACACAAATCTTTAGCAGCATTTCAGGCAAATTAAAAAGACACTGAGATGTTTGGTAAACCCATGAAAACCCCAGTCAGGAATCAATTCAACCTCTCAGCTTACCTTCAACATAGTGTTCGATTTACTGATCCGAGCCTTCCCCTCAGGGGCATTCAAAACCTCCTACTTTTGAACCATCTTCCCCATTTCCTGGCTCACCACATTTCCCTTTTTCTTAACTCTGGTGGCTCCTAATATCCTGCATTTTTTGTAGAAGTATTTTCCGTCTAACAAAATGGTGGTTTCCCTGCTTTCACCAGCTGAATCTGTACCTCCCTTTTTATTTATCTGGTTAACCTTTTAGCAGTCATTTATTGAGCATCTATTATGTGACAGGCTTTGTCCTGGATGTGGGCCAAGTCTCTTCTCTTGTGGAACTTATATCCTAGTCTGGGGAGAAAGACCAAAAAAAATTTCAAGGCAAGGGAACAAGACATGACGAGATGAGGGTGCTATTTTAGAAGGTGCAGTCTGGAAAGATTTTTTTGGACTTCCCAGAAGGGCAGAATGGAGACCTATAGACATCTAAGAGAGAGAGTTCTAGACAGAGTAAACAGAAAATGCAAAGACCTGTGGCTGGAGCATGCCGGGTGTGCTCTGGGACAATAAGGCGCCAGGGTGACTGGAGCCGGATAAGAAAGGGAGATGGAGTAGAAGGTGAAGTCAAAGAGGTAACAGGTGGCGAGATCATGAAGGCTTTGGTAAAGACTTTGGATTTTGCAAATATTCCCCACGTTCAGATATTTGAAAGGTCTCACCGGACTCCACAAAGCATTATCACGTAAGGCTTTTATTTCTAGGCAAAGGATGTGATGCAGCTAGAGAAAGAACAGGCAGGAAATCATCGTGGGTCCAAAGACATCCCATATGCAAGCTCCCCAGGGTCCTTTTTCACACACCGAACAAGAAGCTCTGTGTCCAGCTTCCATCCCCATCACCTGTGCAGTAAACCTTGGCTTCTGGAGAACTCAAAGCAAAAGTTCCCAACAGGATTTTATACCCCACTGGGGTATAAAGCCAGGGTGTCTAACCAGTTAAGCTAATTGAAAACCATTAGTAAAGCAACTTGACCATGGGGCTACTAGAGAAGTTAGGACTTTAAACAGCACTTCATAAAACCCACCACCTTTATCTTGGCCAAGATTCAAAACCAGACATCCAGATGTTCCCAAAGATAAAAATAGAACTTTTCCAGTCCAGCTGTAAATCGAATCTATCCTTCACACGTTCTATTCTGGGTGAAATGGATTTCGAAGAGAGGAGGCCATGATCTTCCTTTTCAACTCATTTCTCAAAAAGAAATGCTTCTGCTTACATATCATAACCGACAGTGAAGATATCTTAAAAATCTAATCCTCATCATTTTTCCTGTATTATTTAAAAGTCTCTTCACTTGCCCCCCACACTAAATCCATGCCCCACGTTGCAGCAAGAGGGATCCATCTAAAATACCAACCTGCCTGTGGCAGATATTCTTGGTCACCTCACTCAGGACCATTCCGGTCACCTTCTCCATTGCCGTCCTCTACCAGGAAGCCTATAAAACAAGCTACTCGAGTTCCCAGACTCCCTTGTGGCCAGGCGAGGCCGTGTGACACAGTTTTGGCCAATGAAGTATAGCCAGAGCCACGAGAAGAGCTTCTTTTTCCAAATATGAAGGCAGAGCCTAGGAAAAGGGCTGTGCCCTCTCTCCTTCCCCCTTTTTATCTCTTCCAGAGTGTGGCTATGAGCCCTGGAGGTGCAGCAGCCATCCCGGGACAATGAGGATGGCAGTAAGGACTTCAGAGCAGGGAAAGAGAATGAGCCCCACTCATGGATGACATGGTTTTGCTGCCATACCAAACCCAGGTTTCCTAGCCTGGTGTTTGCAGGAGACCAATAAGCTCCCTTTCCGCTTAAGCTATTCTTAGTAGGATTTTCTGTGGAACATAGCACTAACCGATATAGCTAGACTCCTTTAGTGTCTCTAAAGAATAAAGTACAAGCTCCTTAGTATGGCAGAAGCAGTTCCGCACGACTTAGCTTTATGTTCTGCCACTCCCTGTTACCCTCTTTAGGCTCTCATAATACTGAATTTTTAAGACTTTCCATCACACACTTATGGATTTGGACCTCGGGGCCATTGCTTATGCCGTATCTCTGCCTGCTATGCACTTTGGACTTTTCTTTTCCTAGCTAACTCCTACTCATCCTTTAGGACCCACATCTGAAGCCCTGGGTTGCCCCTTGGGCATGTATAAAAATGTATATATATATATATGCGTGTGTGTCTATATATATGGGTATATATATAAATATCTATGTGTATATGTGTGTGTGTACACACACACACACACACACACACACACACATTCCTAGCAGTTCTGCTTGTCACTTATCAATATTTGCTATTTTCTTTCCCCCGGGTCTCTTTTCCTGAAGTGGTTTGCTGTAGATCCCTTAGGTGGCAGTTAGATTGCTGTGTTTTTTGGGAGGAGATCTGGAGACAGCATCCTTTTAGTGTAGAATAGACAGAGCCATTAATAAACAGGAATCCAGAGGCTGGCCTATATGAAGGTGACTCTAGGGGGTGAATGAAGCTGCAGAAGATTCACATGAGGTCATCCATATGGAGGGCTCCATTTTGTGGTGCATGTTCCAAAGTGGCTCACACATGAGCAGAGCTAATGCTCTGCCCGGGAGCCAGTTGCCAAAGAGGCAGGCAAGAGCTGACGAATGAAACTTACTCCCCAGTGGCTTACTCAAAGAGAAGCCAAAGAAATACGTCCCATAGATTTTGATGGTGGAAGTCTGGTGCCAGGATAACACTCTATAACTTATATCTGACTCTAAGAATTGCTAAAGAAAGAAGTAGTGCAACTGCTAAAATTTCAGAGGATTCCTGGAAGGAAAAAAAAAAAAAAAAAAGGAAAATGAGCGAGATAAAGGAGTCCCAATTTCACACTAAATTCCTAACACCCCTTCAATTTAGTCCCCTAAAAGTTTCAGGACTGGCACACACACCCTGGTTACATCAGGGGCAGCTCTGATTTATCATTAGTTTCATGGGGCAAAACGAGAGAAATGTGAGCCAAAGGAAACACTAGCACCCAGCTGACTTGCAATTTTCTGAAATTAACAGGTGTTTGCCTGAGTTTGACTTGCCTGTGATGCAAATGTGCTCAATAACAATAATCCTCAATTTTCTCTGATTCTTGCTTCTGGCTGATAATGGAGACCTTCGGGCTCTTCATTTCAAAGCCTAACCCAAGTGTTCCTGGGAACCCCTGCAGATGTATTGCATGGACAAGTTTAAAACTGTCCATCCAGAATGCCCAGCTAAGCTAGGTTCTCTGGGGCCCTCGGTGCCTAGAAGCCATCCTACGCAGAAGGGAGGGGCCTGCTCCCTACCCCTGTCTGTCCTACGTGTCATCTAGACAGGAAAGCATTGCCAATGTGCCTCTGTCGAACGCAGTGTGGTAAAGGCTTCTAGTGCTTACATAAATTCTTTTCCCCTTCCAGGCACATTAGAGGATTATAGGTCCCTGTTCCCTAACAGTTAGTCTAGGTCATAAGACTAGTTGTAGTCATGGGCTATGAGTATAAATCACATGGGTCACTTTCAAGCTGAAGCATTTGATAGCAGATTTGAGATCTTTTAGCATGTTCTCCACCTGATCAGGGGAGACAATCCTAGAGTCAGAGCATTCTAGATAGATGGAGGGTCCATCAGCCTGGGTCCATGAATATAGCTCCCCATTGGGCATATTGTGTAACTGAGGAGTAACCCTTTGCTGTATTGGACCACTGGGGTTTTAGATTTATTTGTTATTGTAGCATGACCTTCCCCATCCTGACTAATATAAGTTCCTTTTGCTGCAAGCCTTCTACCAACTCAAGATTTTGAAATCGCGTAAGGAAGAGTTTTACTAGTGCCACCCCTCGACCTTGCTTTTAAAGGACTTTAGTTGCTGAGAATTGGAATCATCATTATTCTTGGTTTATGGTTCTCCAATGTCTTTGGTTCAAACATAGCTCTATCTATCTATCATCTATCTATCTGTCATCTAATACAAATAATGAAATGAGCACAAATGAAACCACCAACAAACTGGCACATTACAAGTAACTTACTTCTAACTATATACTCCTCTCCAATTCCATAATTCTGCCTCCTCCCCAAATAAGCATAATCTGGAATTTGGTATCTATCCCTCCCTTGTTAAATGTGTGTCTGAAGTCATGTAGTTTTATCACATAGACTTGTGATGCATAAAGTTCAAAAATAACGAAAACTAGCCTCAATTTGCACTTGTCTGATCATCAGTGATGTTGAGCATCTCTTCATATGTTTATTGGCCATTTGTATTTCCTTTTCTGTCAAATGCCCATTTGTATCCTTTCCCAATATTTCCATTGGGTTATTTGTCTTTTTCTCTTTGATTTGTAGAGGTTCTTCACATATACTCGGTATCAATCCTTTATCTGTTATATGTGTGGCAATTATCTTAACCAGTTTTAATCTTGACATTTTCACTTCATGTAAGGTGTCTTTTGATTAATAGAATTTTTTTATTTTATAACTGAGGATTTGGAGGTGGGGATAAGGGGCCAGATTAGACTTCCTGGTAGGTATGAGCCCAATTGTACTGTGGGACAAGACTCTGAACTATTATTGTTTGTACCTCAGACAAGTTACAGAATAATGTTTATGGATATATATGCAAACACATATATATGTATATATATGCATATATGTATATATTATACATATGTTTATACATAAACACTAATATATTTGTTCCTTATGACTGACCATTCAATTTACTCACTAGAAAAATCCTGTAAAATGGGCAGTAAACAAAGTTCTTATGATGTTTAAAATCCACTGTTATAAGAAAAAGAACAGGTTGTAGGATTAAAATAAAGACTTTTGATGCAAGACGTTCAAAGTAAAGTTCAGCATAGTGTACTAGCCCTGGGGTTTGAAAGCCATTTCTTTGAAGTTTTTTACCTCAAAGGATGAAAGGAAGAATCAAAGGGATGAAAAGGTCTACAGGGTGGGGTGTGTGTGTGTGTGTGTGTGGAGTTTATACATTTTTTAAAGGCAAGTATGACTCATAATATCAGAATGTAAGATGAAAATACAAATATTATTTAGACGGAAGCTGAAGAAAGAAGAATTATTTCCTGATTTTTAGACCACAGTTTGGCCAAAGATACTTATATATATACATAGTGCCCATGCTACTGGTACAGAAATTTCTAACGGAACAGAGAGGCAGCTAAAACCAACATCTCTCAATCAGTTTCTCAAAAAGTAGTTTAAAAAAAAATGCTTCCTCAAAAATGCCTCTCATTTTTAATGTCAGATACATGTTGACTATTTTCCTTATTGGTAAAAATCAAACCAAAGTGGAACCATAAAAATTTTGTACTGTATAATGGCAAAGATAGTATATTTGATATGATTTCTTTTATTTTTACCTTTGCCTTTATTAGTTTATGTATGCTTTAAATCTACAATGAATATGTATTATTTTTTACATTAAAAAACAATTATTTAATAATTAATCATTACCCACAGAAAACTTCAATTCTTTGAAAACAGGAATATTGTGAAGTCCTGTAATACAAAAGACAGAATAGAGCAATGGTATTTTTTTTCCCTTATGTACTAACAATCTTTCTAACTCTTTAACAAGCCTAGTTTTCAGTTTCTAGATTCTTGGAATTTTTCAAAACTAGGTGAAGTAGATAGTGCTGGCAGTGGTTTTACTATTCATTCAAAAACATGTCTCTTCCCTCCCCAATAAACTGCAAAGAGCTTATTTTTTCTTGGTGACATAATTTGACACTCCACGAATTTACCTGTAAATTGTATCTTTAACTATTCCTTGAGATAAGTGAAGCCTAAATTAATTACTTGTAATTGAAGCAAGCTTCTTCAGCCTGAATTAAACCCATTCAGCTGTTATGTGAAAAGCCTGCAAAATGATCTGCACTCTGAAAACAAGCTTCAGAGAAATTGTTTACAAAGAACTTGACACGAAATATGCAGAAACTTCATAATGAACTGACATTTCTGCATCAAAGAAGGAGACAAGAGCATATTGTTAACAATTCAAGTTTACTTATGAAAACTACTACACCAGCGAAGGAGGACAAAGAGTCTAGGAGGTAGGAGATGTACGATTCATGTATGACATGGTTGTTGCCCTCAATGAGTTTATAACGTATTTGGTATTTCCATGTTAAGCAACAAGATTTCCATGGAGTTTATACTGGATGAAATAACCTTGGCTTTTACAAAACTGCAATTTGCTAGGAGTATATTATTTCAGGCCCTTGCCGAGTACATAGTTTCAAAGGGAGGAGAACAACATGCTAAGAGTCCGGACATGTTTAAGAAATATAAACATCAAGGAAAAGCCGTTTGGCACTGAATGGTGGTTCAGCACAAGAAAAGGGGACCCCAATCTCAGACCACTCATGTCAAAAAGGAACACAGAAATGAGGATTGTTTCCAGGAGAGAGACTCAGCCCTTGCTTTGCCCTCTAAACTTGCAAACTCTGCTATGGGGGTGCAGATACTGCTTGTCGGGAGGCTCTAGGGAAGCAGGAAAGAGGAGGGGCTGGTTTTTCTCATCTGTCCTGGTGCCATGGGGGCCCTTTTTTACTGCCAGCCTCTTCTAGCCTACTATTTTACTTTTTCTTCCAATTGGCTTTGCAATCTACTGACCCTTGTACATTCCCATTGATGTCTGAATTCTTTTCTGTCTTTGGAAAGACAGCTCTCCATATATGCTTGCAATATGTCAGAATTGTAATACCTCATTCTAGAATTCTCATAAAAATAAGCATTATCAAGTAAGCCTTCTGAGTGCACAAATTTTGGATAAAGGTTATGCATTGGCCATTTGCTCCACCTTCTTCTCCATGCTCTAATCTGCCAAGTTGCGAGGCCCTAGAAAGTACCTACTGTTTCAAAATCCTCTATCACCTTCAGGCCTTTTCCTTCTTGCTTCCTCTCAATTGCACTCCCTATTTGAGCCAGGAAATCATCAGAACTCTTGGAATTATAGTTGAAATTCTACCTTGTCCAGCTTACAGTTGAAATACATGGGGTATCTAGTTTCCAAAGATGGCATCCAATGAACCTCCCCTCCTGATTTTTTATTTTATTTTATTTTATCTTATTTTTATTGAAATATATTCACATACTGTATAATCATCCAAAGTGTAAAACAATTGTTCACAGTATCATCATGTAGTTGTGCATTCATCACAATAAATTTTTGAACATTTTCATTACTCCAAAAAATAAAAATAAGAATAAAAATAAAAGTAAAAAGAACACCCAAACATCCCATAACTCTCCTCCCCTGTACTATTCATTTACTTTTTGTCCCCATTTTTCTACTTATTTGTCCATAAACTGGGTAAAGGGAGTGAGGGGGAGAGGAGAGGACTGGTTGGTCTGTGACAAAAGATTCCTACCAGGTATTTCTTCTCTTTCTTCAATTCGGCATTTGCAGGATATTTCTCGAGCCTATATCCTTCTCCAGAGTTTCAAACAATGCAGAATTGCCCTTTTGTTCTCTGAATCTCTGGAGAGAAGTTTTCAGTAGCTGTTTATGTGGCCATGTTGATGATGTCACCCCTTTGATATAATTTTATTTGGCTACTTTTAATCCCTTTGTACTTTAGAAACTTTGCATCCCTCCATGACTGATACTTACACACTATCAAGCAGATTTGAAAGTTCTCATTGATTGTGTAGAGTGCTTATAGACATCGCCAAAGCCAAGCATCAGGCCCTTGCTCTGGAGCTTTCCTCTTCCATTTTTCCACCATCCTATATGCAGTCAAGGGAAGGGGGATTGCCATTCAGTACCTACAACATTTGCATTGGCAAATCTGTCAACTTTGATGACTGGCATGATTGCTTTCCAATGGATAGAGTTCTTCATCTGGGGAAATAACTTTATGGAGTATTTTGAATTAAAGACACGTCCACCACACATCCCTACATCACACGTCTTCACACACTGCCCCGACCACTGGGCTCCTAACAGGCAAAGGGAGAGATGAATTGCTCTGCATGATAAACTGAGAGAAAATCTGAATTTCTGGAGACTACCTAGAAGGAGGTGGTAGGGGCTTGGGAGAGGCAGAACAGTGATGAAAACAGCACCCGAAAAGAGAGGGACCAAAAACTCATAGAGATAGAAAGTAGAGTTCAGGCCACCATGGGCAAGGGGAGGGGGTGGAATGGGGAGTTAATGCCTAATGGGTGAGTAGGGCTTCTGTTTGAGGTGATGGGAAAGTGTTGGTAACGGATAGTGGGGAGGGTAGCACAATATTGTGAATGAAATTAATGCCTCCAAATTGTATGCTTGGGAGTGGTTGAGATGGGAAAGTTTATGTGGTAGATATGTTTACACAACTTAAAAATAACCAAAAAAAAAAAAGAGCAACTAAAGAGAAAATGAAATTAAATGCAATTAAAATGCAAAACATGATTCTGGACTAGATCTAATAATGGAGGAGAAAAGGCTGAAAAGGACATTATTGGGACACATGAAAAAATTAGAATATAGACTGTAAGGTTTACACCAACTTCAAAGTTCTTGAACTTGATAACCGCATTTCAGGTGGTTACATAAGTAAATATCCTTGTTCTTAGGAAATGTACATAAAAATATTATGTGTTCAAGGAGCATGATGTCTCTGAAATATTTAGATGATTGATAGATAGATAGATAGGTAAGATGGATAGAACAGTACTGCAAATGTGGCAAAACATTAAAATTGTTGGATCTGGGTATCTGGAGATGGAGGATATGTTGGAGCTTCCTGTACGGGGTTTGTATTATTTTTACAACTGTCCTGTAAGTTTGAAAGTATTTCAGATTAAAAAGTTTAAGGGAAAAAATGAGAGCTGGTGAGGGATGACACCTTAGCAGGAGCCTGGGGAGGCTGAGGAGAAGAGAGGGCTTGTACAGTCCATTTTAACTGGTGTAAAAACAAGCATATAATCCTGAGGCAATTTATTTTTGTCTCCCATTAGCCCAGTGGTTCTCATCCAGGGGCAATTTTGCGGACACATGGCAATGTATGGAGACATTTTTGGTTGTCACAACTGGAGGGGGTGCTACTGGCCTCTGCTGGGAGGAGAAGAGCGACCCTGCTCAAAGTCCCACCACGCACAGCACAGCCCCCACCACAGAGAATGACCTGGCCAAAATGTCAGTAGAGCTGAAGTTGAGAAGCCCTTTAAATTTGCTTAGTGGAGCTGATTCTTCCCTTGCCCTGTATGAAAACAGCTCCATGAATTTTCAAGTTGCTTTTAGGAAATACAAGCAGTCTCAGTGTAATACTAGAAATTTTCATTTACTTGTAGAAGCTGATATTCCAAATTTGCTTTCAAGTTGGGTTTCTGCTGCAGCTTTATACTACAAGCAGCATGCCTGCAGTCAGGAAGGGATATTGTTAGCTTCTTCTCTTTCCCCTCCTAAGGAATTCACCATCTTCTCCAGCTTGCTACCTATGGTCTCTGTCCCCTCCAGATACTGAATGAGGCATAGAGAGAAGTGTTGAGAGATCAGCGAGGTTCTTAATTGTCTGGCACCGCTGGAAAATCTCTCACATACACATGTAAAACGTTGCGGGGTCCTTGAAGAATCACTATAGACCTGCCATCTACAGTTCCCTTGATGGAGGAGAATATATTTCTGGTCCAGGTCACAATTTACAGTCTCTTCCATAGCCTGGTGTTTCAACCCCCTGGTTTCTTTACACTTGCAGGCAGCCCTCCTGGCAGGACCTAGACAACCCTACCACAGCTCCCTTCCAAGCATCGCCCATCTGGTACATGGCAACACTCATGTGTCCTTTGTCCCAACAAACTCTGGAAGGGCAGGCCAAGCCCCAGCTCAGCCTCTCTTTCACTCTGCCATCAAGACACCAGCCAGTCACGTTTTCCAGCCCTTGGATTTCCCAAGTGAAAGCCAAACACCAGCATCCTCAATCCCAAATTACAGGATCTACACACCAAGCTCTGGGTGGTCTCCTTAAGGCCTTCTCTTGACTTAGGCTGAAAGTGAAAACATTCCTTCTTTCTTCCTTTTTTGGGGGGAGGTGGGTGCTAGAGAAGAGAGACAATGAGCCAATGGCTCTCTCCAAAATCAGAGATTTTCACAAGTCCTCTCCTAATTTCCATTCTCCTGACCCTTTTGAACACTCTAATCTATTCCTGCTTCTATCTTTGTTCTCCTCCAGTCTATTCTCAATGCATCAGTCAGAAGTCAGATCATATCACTCCTCTGCTCTAAACCGCCAATGACTCTCAAATCACAAAGAGGGAAATCCAAATCTTTAGCGATCCAACCCCCAGCCTCATTTCCTCTACGTAGGTAGTATCTCTACTATGGGTAGTAATACCCACACCATTCTCTCCACTCTGGCCACACTGGCTGCCTGCTGTTCCTTAAACACATTAGGCATACTACCACCTCAGGACCTTTGCACTGGCTGTTTCCTCCTTCTGGAATGATCTTCCCCCAGATAGCCATCTAGCCAACTCATTCATCTCATTTGAATTCTTCCTCACATGCTACCATCTCATTGAGGCCTCCACTGACCACCCTAACTTATTGGACTGTAACCCACCCCTATGCTCTGGCACATCCAATCCCCCTCACCTTCTTCCAGGCAATCTAATTTTCGTTTTTAGTGTGCTCATTGCTTATTACCTGTTTGCCTCTGCAGGAATATAAACCCTATCATTTCATTTCCTGGCCTACTGTGATGCTCTCCAACACTACTCCTGCCTTAATTCTTAGAGATAAATGATAGCGGATTGATAGATGATGGATAGATGGATGGACGGATAGATTGAAAGGTAGAAGACAAACAGACAAATAATGTTACTGAGCAATGGGCTCACTGCCTGATGTGCACAGAAGCTGATACCATGACACCAGGATTTTGAGGAAAGAAAGATTTATTGCAAAGTCAACTAGAAAGAAGACAGGAGGCAAGGCTCAAATCTGTCTCCCCAATCCAAGAACTAAGGGAAATTTATAGGGTGGAAACAGAGGGAGGTGGGGGTAGTGATGGGATTCAGGTTGGCATACTCTGGCTGTTTGTAGAAATATGCCAGCAGGCTGCATCTTAACTTCTTTTTGAGGGATCCCTCACATTTTACTTGCTTCTGATGACTCCTCATCCCTTTATTCTTAGTTCCCAGGAGGTTTTTTGAAGGAAAGGTTACTTGAGGTTATACTTGGCAGCAAGTGCACATGCATTTGGCTGGGGAGTTTTCACAGGTCAGTTAAGATCAGTCTCTGCCCATGTAGGCAGTTTGTAGTTAAGGGATTGAGGGAATTTATTGGAGGGGGAAGGTAAAGCAGCTTGTGATAAGGGTGGAGAAAGGGGGCAGTTTCCACAGTTTCAGATAGATATAGATTGATATAGATAGATTATTGGTAGATAGATAGAGGTGATAGATTGATAAAGAGGTGGTGATTAGATAGATTGATAGATAGATGATAGATGGATAGATAGATAGATAGATAGATAGATAGATAGATAGATAGATAGATAGATGATAGATAGATGATAGATAGATAGATGATAGATAGATGATAATCTTTCCAATACACTGGCCCCCAAGACCCTTGTGCTCTTCTTTTACAACGTGGTTGTCGTCTAGCTTACCTCAGTCTGTCAGGCCTCTAGTCTCAACACAGACGTTTCATCAATGATTACAACCCAACCTCTTGACACCCCCTCTCTGACTACTACCTCCTTTTTTCTGGCTCAAAATTTCTAATATCATGACAGAGCCAGCACTGATAGAACTTTGTTCCCATCCAGAGCACCCGTTAAATGATCTTTCCATCTCTTCACCCCATTTATGACCTCTCCTTGCTCTTTTTCCAGTTCAAAGTCCATGAACAATCATTATAATCACTCCCTTGCAGACCTCCTCAGCTCCCTTGCCTCTCAGTACATTTTGAATACTAGTCTGGCAAAACACAACCTGAGTTAAATCAACTTTACGCCTAAGGAAAACCACAAACCACCTTGCATTGGCTGGTCTCCCTCTAAGTTCAGGACCAAAGCTGCACATGAGCCTTAATGCTGCTCACCAGCACATCTGCCTGCCTAGCCTGTTCACCCTCTCACTCTTCTTGATGAACCTGGCACATCCTTTCCTCTCTCTGCAAACCGCCAACACCTTCTCCCTCCCCTCAGTTCAGCTGGCCTTGCTTCTCTCTCCATTGAGAAAATGGAAGGAACCAGAAGAGAACTACGTCAGACCCTCCCTCTCCATCCACAGACTCTGCCGACCCAGCTGCTGTCATTGGTAAACTGTCCCTTATCCTAGAGAAAGCCAGCCCTTCAACAGATGCACTGGAGCACCTCCCCTCTTGCCTACTCCGGACGTAGCTCCAGCAATTTTCCTCCCTCTCTACTGGATCCATCCTTAGAGCACACAAGGATGCTCTTCCCTCTCCCATATGAAAGAGCTCCTTCCCCATCCAGCTCCTGCTCCATTTCCCTGCTCTCCTTTGCAGCAAAATTCCTCAGAAGAGTTGTCTATACTCCCTGTTTCCAATTTCTCTTTTCCTGTTCTCTCTTAAATCCATTCTGAAAGGCTTTCATCCACACCGCTGTACAGAAACTGAGGTTGCCAAGATCACTGATGACTCCACATTGCTAAATTCAATGAATAATTCTCATTCCTTGTGTAACTGGACCCCTCCCTTCTCCTTGGCTTCCAAGATACCATGCTGTCTTGGATTTCCTCTCTGGTTCTTTGCTGCTTCCTTCTCTTCCCGTTCCCTCTTAATGTTAAAGGACTTCAGGGCTCATGTCTTAGTCCCCTTATCTTCTTTATAGACTCACCCTTCTGGGGGTGCTATCCAGTTTTGTGGCTTTAAATTGTGTGTATCTGTCAACAACTCCCAAATTTACATCTACAGCCAAGATCTCTCTTTCTGAACTCCAGACTCCTAGGTCCAACTGCCTAGTCAACGTTTCCACATGGGAGTCTAACACAGGGGTCTGCCAGCTTTTACTATAAAGGGCCAAATGGCAAGTATTTTAGTCTATGCAGACCATACAGTTGCAACTACTCAACTCTGCTGTTGTAGCCCGAAAGCAGCCATAGATAATATGCAAATGAATGGGCATGCCTGTGTTCCAATAAATCTTTATTTGCAAAAACAGGTAGTCGACCAAAAATAGCCACGTGTTGTAGTTTGCCAATGCCTAATCTAATCTCAAACTTTCTCTGATCTTTCCCCTAAAACCTACTCCATATTCATACTTCCCTATTGCAGTAGGTAGTGAACCCATTTTGAGTCAATTAGGAGATGGTCAGTGAAACTGGGTGGTTTTTACTCTAGTTCAGATTGAAAAAGCCCCTGCAACTAGGTCTCTGGGGGTCCCAACTTTGATGATAGGAACACTGTGCTAATAATCTTTGTAAAACCCCCTGTAATTAAGTTCCCTGGTCCCCAGCAGAGGTAATAACACTATACTGTTATCTTTTACCTCTCCCAGCTGCACTGGCTTTTCTAACAAAGGGAAGATTAATCAACTTGAACAGTAATCAGACTTTCAGGCCTTGAGCACAGGTTCCCTGACCAAATGTTTATCCCCATGCATCTTAGTTACATTATAGCAAACCTAAATAGGAAACTGGATTGCCCTCCCTAAACTTTTGATTACATCCCCTAAACTCTTGATTACCTTCCCTAACTTTTCTTGTTTCCCGAAGAATCCATAAATGTCATCTCCCTGATTTTCCTCTGTTCCTCCCCAATTCTCTTTGAACCAAATAATGCGTATAAACCTGGTTCTTATAGTCCTTCGGGGAGGCAGATCTTAGACTGTGGGGTCCCTGCCTCCACTAGCTAGTAAATCACTTTCCTTTGCGACCTGTCTAGTGTGACGTGTCAGTTCCACTGTGCCAGACAAGGACCTCAAAGACTGGTAGAGTCCCCTTCAGGATCAGTATAGACTACAATTTGTGCAATAATTATTTAAAAGAAAATCTGAGGATGTCTAGATTCACTTCAGGCTCTTTGGAGAGTATTGCTAAAATGAGGAAGATACTAAAGTTTTGGTTGAATTGTAGAAAACACTGGAAGCAGTCATCTTTAAGTTCTGATATAAAGGATTCAAAGACAATTTTGCTCCTATTTTTTTCAGCCTACTTACAGTTTCTTCTGGATTCTGGTCTATTACATTTGAACTAGTAACTGTTTTTAAAAAGACTGACTTGAAACACATATATCTTAAAATAGAGTGATTATTTTCTTTGTGTATGTGTGTGTAGTGTAAATTTAGATTTACTTGGTTGTTTCTGAATCAATCATACTTCTTTTCCATTTATAACTCAGATCTCATTTGGTGTTAGCTGTTGTAATTCACTAATACATTTCATGCTGTTTTTCTGATTTATATCACGCAAAGGAGGCACTAGATATTGCAAACATAAAAATAAAAATAATTAAATGTTAAGGCTGTATAATACTGGGCTAGGTGCAGTAAGTAAATTTCAAGTTCAGAGTTAAAAGTATGTACCTTTTACCACCACAACAGTGTAATTGTTCATCAAATTCCAGGACGTACAATTCAGAAAATTATATTTCAATGGCTGCCATTTAAACGAAAAAAAAAAAAATGATTGGTACAACTGCTTAATTGAAGTGACCTTCATTTTCTTTTCCTAAATAGTTTCCAGACTTGGTGATGATATCATGCTTTCAGCAAGCACTTGATTCCCAATATTATCACATTTGGTTTGTTTAAATTATTTTTCTCTTGCCTTTTCTATATTTCTTCTACTCTTTAATATATAGGGTTCTGTTTCTTTCTTGAAGTTCTCAAGGTTAAATCCATCATTGGTGTCAAGGAATTAAAATGACAGGAGTTTTGGCATGTCAAGCCTCGAGCAATTCCTCCAGAGCTCAGGTTCCTGTGTCTTCTCTGGGGCCTTCCTAGGCTTTGACATCACCTCCCCCACCCCCACCCCCAATGTTTGAAATGTTCTTGGTTTCAAGTCTTGGCTTTCCCACCTTGTCCCACGTGAACATGGTGCTACTGTCTATACTGATTCACTATTCACAAACTCAGACTCAGAAACCCATAAGGCTGCAGTAACGCCCCACACTCCACACCTGATATGCCAAACCCTGCTCCACCGCCCAGCCCAGGGCCCCCCCAGCCCAGAATCCCACACCCTGGAGCAGACAAGTTCCAACCAGGATACAGAATCATTTACATGCAATCCACTCATGTCGATGCAAATTCAAATTGATGATAATTCTGAAACCTAGTTAATGATTACATATATTATTAAATCTGGCCATTACTTTATAAATAATTTGGCCACTTTTCCTGGGTTCCTGATGATAATTAGGATTATTTATATATTTAATCACTGTACTTCAATCAAATCTTGGATGCTATTGCTTGAAAGAGTCACATTGTTTTGTGTATGACTTAAGAAATATCCTAAATGTGGGGCCTTAATAGGATACCACTACATAAAACTGGGGGCAGAAAATGGCCATAATTTCATTGCAAGGGTAAATTAAAAATAAAGCCACCACATAGAAAGGGACTGCAGTATAAATAATGAAAAATTTGGCTGGTCTTTGTCCCGGGGAAGCAACCGCTGAATCTTTGGAGTTTCCTGTGATAGGAGGGTCTCTTGTTCTTCATGGTGGGCCCAGGACCACACCTGGTAGCTCATATGCTAAGGAGACTGCAGGGAGGGGCCAGCTATACCTGCAGCCTTAGGTTGGGGGCTGGCCCCACCAGAGACACCAACCAGGTGATGAGGGGGTTGGGGCTCTGAGCCAGGTCCTATCAGGCTACCTCCCCTACCTCTGGGAAGGGGGGTGCTTCAGATTGAGTTCAGCCATGTTGGACATGGTTTCTATCAATAAGGCCTATGTAATGGAACCCATATAAATTTGGGACACTTGAAGCCCCAATGAGCTTCCATGATTAAGAAGATACATCTCTGTGCTGGGAGGGTGGGTGATGTGTTCTGATTCTCTATGGAAAGGACACCTAAGCTTGCATTTGAGACCCTCTCAGACCTCACCCTATATGCCTCTTCTTTTGTCTTCTTCTTATTTGTATCTTTTTCCTATAATAAAGCTATAATCATAAGCATAGCACTTTCAGTGATTCTTGAGTCTTTCTGTCAAATCAATGAACCCGAGAGGTGGTGGGAAATCCCGAATTTGTAGCCAGTTGGTCAGAAGAGCAGGTGGCCTGGGCTGCCAAACTTGCATCTGGTGCCTGAAGGACAGTCCTGTAGAGAATGGCCCCGAATCTGTGGGGTCTGGCCTAACTGAGGGTAGTTAGAGTCATAATTCACTTGCAGTTGCTGATTGAACTTTTCTATACCATTGCAAGGACAGAAAACAAAACTGCATGTCTCAATCTTGGCTCTAAGCAAAGGGAAAATATCTCCTCGGTGGGTGTTCTGGTTTGCTAATGCTGCCATTATGCACAATACCAAAAATTAATTGGCTTTTATAAAGGGGTTCATTTGGTTACAAATTTACAGTCTGAAGGCCACGAAAATGTTCACATTAAGGCATCAACACAAGTATACCTTCAGCAGAGGAAGGCCAATGGCATCCCGAAAGCCTCTGTTAGCTAGGAAAGCATGTGGCTGGCATCTGCTAGTCCTGGATTGTGTTCCAGCTCCTCTCTCAGCTCTTGAGCATTCTGGTTTCATAACAGTTTTCTCCCAGGACATTTCTCTCTAGGCGTCTGGGAGTGTTCTGTTAGTTTCTCCCAGGCAAACTCTGGGCTAGAATCCCTGAAGCATTAGCAAAAGTCTGCTTTCAATGGCCGTCTCCAAAATCTCTCTCTAAGCTGCAGCAGCAGGCTCCTTCTGTGTGAGCTCTTATATAGGACTCTGATGATTAGATCAAGACCCACACTGAATGGGCGGGGCCACACCTCCTGAGAAACAATGTAATCAAAGGTATTACCCACAGTTGGGTGGGTCACATCTCCACAGAAACAACCTAATCCAAAGTTTCCAACCTAATCAACACGAATACGTCTGCCCCCACAACATTGCATTAAAGAACATGGCATTTGGGGGGACATAATACATCCAAACCGGCACAGTGGGTTTGACCCACAACTGGTATTCAAGCAAGCAAGCAAGTCTGCAGTCTGAATTCATACTACCATTATGGTTAGAAACAACTGGGAATTTTTTTTTTAATTTAAAGAGGTGCTGGGTTAGTAGTGCCCCAAATGACTTGCAGAAGCAAAGACAATTCCTTTCTGGAATAATTTGAATTCAGTCTAGACCAACAGCAAATGCACGACACACTACAACTGCAAAGATCTTAAATTGTTTTTCACACGTGTTGTGTATCGAAATATTAATGATCTTGAATCCCCAAAACTTGGAAACATGTTGACCTCAAATGGAATGTAAACAAATGGAGAAAAACATATTTTCGAAATAAGTGGTAACCAGCCATTTGTGTGAAGAAATGATACAGACTGGCTTAGTGCCAGTCAGAGTGGCACTCAGAAAGCCTCAGTGAAGAAGATAGACTTCCAGTCTGTCTCTGAGCTGCAAGGCTTGTGCTGCAAGTTGCTGCTGTTCTCCAGGCACCCTGCAGTCAGACTCCCCCACTAATGCCCCCTGAGCCCTGTATTATAATCCAGCAGCTCTTGGACCCATAGATTTTAAAGACTGATATCCTCCCCCTTCTTCAAATGTACTGTGTGCTCTGACCTGGTTATTGTGTATTGAACATTTTGGAAGTTGCATTTAAGGAAGCAAAAAAAATTGCATTGAGCAAACTGTAGTCATGTGGAACCTGCTTTCAAATGCTAAATATACTTTTGATTTTATCTGCTTGAGGTGTGTTAACAACCTCAACCTTTAGAGCACAAAATGTGCATCTTTGTTTAGCTTTTGGAGTCCAGGGCTGCTGGACTCCAAAACCCTGAAAACATGTTCACTAATATGGAGTGAGCTAAGCAAGGTAGAGGCCTCGGCACAAAGCAAACTCCCAGGGTGCTTATGTTTTCTTTGACAGCATCACAGTATCACTTCAAGCAAAGGGAAGATTGGTTTGAGTGTGCTGTTCAGGAAGGCAGCCAAGTCATATAGATTCTGTCAGATTTCAATTAAATGCGGCTCAGCTTTGGATCTTGAGATGCATGTGATTTGCTGAGGGTGTTGTGGGGCCCAGGGCTCGGGCCCCCTCCCCTCCATAGTGATTTCCCGTAGCTGCCTACTTGACCAGGGCAAACATTAAGTCATCAGACGTCCCCAGGGGAGGAAAAAATGTGTTGTTAACAAAGCATTGAAACTCCCCTCCCCTGATCACTGTTGACAACAGAGCTCCACACCCTTGTGTCACAAGACCCTTCCGAAACTCTGTTCTCACAACCCCCCATCTTATCCTCACCCTTATAAACCACTCCCTGGCACCCCCTGCTTTTGTGGATGCTAACTTCCATCTTTCTCACCCACTGCCACCATGGAGTCAGAACTCCTGTAAATAAGTCTCATTAAACTCATGTCTGATTCTGTGCCTGGTGTGTTCTTGCTCCTAGGGCTGAGCTGGGTTGTGACAGGTGTGCTCCTGGGGAGAAACACCTGAAAGGGAGTAAGTGAAGCAGGATGGAGAAGGGGAAAGAGATGAGCACAGATCTGTTCTCAGCTAAAGCCCAGCCTTGACCCAATCCCTGGGACACTCTGGAGCAAAAAAACAGCACTGCAGAGGTAAGGGGACCTGGCCTTGGCAGTCCTCAGGAAGTGGAAGGTATAACCTCCCAGGCCCCAAGATTCCTGTCTATGGGTGGCAATTCTCTGGAGAAAGGGGCAGCTGTGGGTGTTAGCAGCCAACACTCCCAGCGGTTGGGTGATGGGTGAACTGGCCAGCTAAAGAGGAACAGGCTAGCCACTAATGGTTTCACTATTTGACCTTCATTGTAAGAGGAACGTTCCTAAATGGAAGAGAGGGTGATCTAGGAGAAAGGCCATAGGATTTGCTGTGAGGCCATCCCATACCATGACTGAATCACCATGGCACCTCCTTAGGCCTAAGCAGAGTCCAAAGGCAAAGTGGAAACAATGATTTGTGAGGACTCATTGTAGTCTGTGACTATGGCTTGAAGCAGGGAGCTGAAAGGAAGTAAATGGATCTCTGGGACTTCTGGACCCCAAGAACAATCTGAGGATGGAAATATATGTTTTGGCCCTCAGAAAGATAATCAGGGGGCCTTGGAAACCACGAAGGGGCCCTGAGTTTCCTAAACTTTTCTTCCTAACTGTGTCACCACCTCCTAATCTGGGAACATTTTTAGTTCCCATCTTCTTCTGATACTCAAGACCCATTTCCCTATTTCCATGTATTTGCTCCCAGATTCCTCTTCCCATCAAATGTCCAGCCACCCAATGATTTCTGATACATTTTCACATCTGTGGGAGCCTCAGGCCCAGGGCCTTCCCCAGGTGCCTTGAAGCCTGTGCACACAGCAGCTTGTGTGACCTAGGTCAGTTAAGGTTTGACCCACTCTCCTTATAAGATCAGGCCTCCGACGCTTAAATGTAATCTAGAGCTTACCTCCTTCCTGAAACTCCCCGAAATACTAGTATCTACAAGATAACCTATAATCCTCCTCTCTTCCCTGTTGACTATAATTGATCCCTCCCTGTGATCACAAGACCCCCAGTCTTTGTCCTAACACTTATAAACCGCTCCCTGGCACCCCCCTGCTTTTGCCGAGTACCTACACACCAAGCTCTGAACCCACCACCATTCAGAGCAGCCGACCTCCCACCCTGTAGGTAAGCCCCAAAATAAAGGCTCATGTCTCAGAACATGTCTGGTGCTTTCTTTTGTCCTTCAGCTGTGAAAGCCCTCTTGGGCCGTGACAACATCTGTCTGTTATTATTTACAAACCCTGCAGTAACCACCCACCCTGCATTTTTAACAGAATGACCTATAACATGGCCACCCTCTGTCAAAGAAATTATACCCCAAAGATCTTTAATTAAAAAAATTTAAACAAAAGATAAAATGAGCTGTAACTGCCATAATGTCCCCCAAATACTCCTCTGAATTATACCTGAAACGAATATAATTACAGATACAGTCAGGCTAACGAGCATCTTCTTTTAAAATGCAAAAACCATAGCAAGCAATTCAACAGACAAAGTGCCATTTCTCTTTTGTTGTGCATTAATTAGTTCAGTCCAGGTTACTTTTCAACCAGCCAGTGGTTGAGATCGGGCACACTAAAGAAATTACATTTTCAGGGGGAGAGTACGGTTGGGAATGTGAAGAAGGAGGCGAGATGGATTAATGGCCCAAGTCTTTAGGGGTTGTCGGGGCTGGGTGAGGATAAGCAGGAAGAGAAATGGGATGCCATTTACTGATCTTACACTTTAGGAAAACCTCAGGTACTGGTTTGATGCTATTTCAGCAATCACCTGTAATCATCAAAGCAACACCATGTGATAGAAAGATATGTGGGGATGGGGTGGGGGTGCATCTTCATATCAAGAATGAGGAAACCAAGTCTCATAGGTTCATTAATTGACTCAAAGTCACAGTGTCAGACGTAGTTTAAAACTGGGACTCAGGCTCTGGGCTTTCATACAAAGAACATGTTCTTTTCTCAATACGAGGCTGCCTCACACACTCGTGCAAAAGTGACCAAAGGGATGCCAAGGACACTGCACACATGAAGCATAAGGAAAGGGGTGGCAGAACACAGGTTCTAAGCCCAGAAGGGAGGTGACAGGGTGCCAAAAATAAATGGTGCCTAGCACTTCACCATTTTGCCAAGGTGTCTCTTGAAACAGGAACAAGAAACAGGTCCTTTGCCGGTTTCTCAAACTGCTACCCGTGGATAAATCCTCCCAGGTCGGTGAAACTTTTGAAATGTCTCTGTGCCATATTTTCACTTCAATGGCAATCTTTCACAAGTGCTTTAACAAGTTATGAAAATGAGAGTTCTTTGGTAGTGAGAAATACACAGCATGGCTTCCTCTAGAACTTGGAAATAAGGGAAATAAAAATGCCTGCTAAGAAATAAGCTTTAACATCAACACATATGAATCTTCCATAGAGTTGAGATGGAAGAGTGAGAATGATCTCCAGGCTATGATCAGTAATCTGTCCTCTCTCTCCCTGGTTCTCTGTCCCAGCCATACTGGCCTTCTCTCTGTCCTCAATCAGGCCAAGCGCAACAGGAGAGAAAGGACACCTTGTCTGTTCAACTGCTTGCTATGAATGCCTTTCCCAAGTCAGGGCCCTTTAGGTGGCTTCTGCTTGTATGGAGTTGTGTGCTATAAATGATAAATGGTAATGATTAAACATTCAGAGACCCAGCACCGTTTGAAACTTTGAATGTAATATCCCTCTAGCTGAGCCCAGCCCCAGGTCTTCTCGAATAAATCCCACCCTTACTCACACCCAGCTCCTCTACTTTCCTTCGGAGAAATCCATTCTATCATCCTTCCATTATGGGCAAATCTGTCAGCTTTCATCTGATTTTGTCCACCATGTCTGAACCCTGCCACCTGTCACCCTCTCTATTAGCCGTCACCACTCTCCAACCTTCCACCACGCTGGCTTGACCAAACTGCCAATTCTGGATCAACCTCCCAGGTTATCTTTGCTCCCACACTGGACTGGGAGAAAAATCACACACTCTTAGGGACTGGTATAGATAACGGCATAAAAGAAGCTATATTTGGTGCCTTGTCATCCTGCCCGGCTTGGTCGTAAGTTTCCCTATGAGCGACCACCCCAGTTAGCCATGCCCTGGGCCTAACTGCAGCTTGCAGGGCCCGCACCTCCACACAGTTTGAATGATAAGAGCTGCCCTTAGCCTCTCCGATTGGCCCCTGCTGCTGCTTCTCTGATTGACCCCTTGCCCTTTTGTGCCACGTAATTTACTAGCAGGGCCTTTATCGCCATATAGCTTGGGATGATAAGAAGCTGCCCTCAGCTTTTCCAAACAGCCCTTGCCACTTCTGCTTTTCACACTGTATAGCTTGAAACTTCCAAGCCCTGGTATCCGTGGGAAAGCCCTGCCCCTCCCCTCTGGGTCACAATGAAGGCAGGAGCCCGGGACCCGCAAGTGCCCGCTTCCCCTCCCTTCTCCACAGACCCCCGCAGGAGCCCAGGTTAGGTCAGCCCCGGGCCCCTCTGCCACCCTCCTTCCCACCTTCCAGGGCCTTTGACCAACCAAAGCTGTCCTCTCATGCGTTCCTGGCTGGCTGGCTATCTGTGTTTGTGCCTCAGCACCCAAAGAACTTCCACAGCACATCCCAAACAGTGGTCAGCGTGCATTCCGAGAAAAAACAACACCTAAACCCAAGAGGGCTGCTGCTGCAGCATCCGGTACTTCTTAAGGATTTCACCAACCAGTCATGCAATAAATGTTCTATTTTGTTTTTGTTGTTCTTGTTTTTTTTTTTTTTTTAAAGTTCTGCTGTTGGCATCACCATGACCATGGGAAGATGTTCATCTTCCATGGCCACTGTTCATCTTCTTAAAATGCCAGTCATCATGAGAATTCAACAGTTTTGTGAACTATTTGCAGAAAATGCTGTCAACCTAAAGCAGCCCTTCATTGTTTTTATGTTTTAGCAACCCTATTTCTTTGGAAAGGTCCTACTTAGGGAGGTTTTGCTTACCCAGAGAGACGGCCTGGGCATTTTCAGGTAGGATAGGGCCCACCAGTTCCTGAAACCATTGCAAAACATCTAATGCCCCCTTTCATACTCCCAAGACCTAATGCAAAATTATTAGGCTGGAAAAATCTTGTCTGTGGACCCCTAGTTCTCCTTACTTCATCTCTCCCCATTTACATGGAATCTTCTCTCTACCTGCTTCAACTGTCCAAATTCAAACTCTCTTCCTCCTCTCCAATCCCTATAATAACTTGATATCAGGAAAAGATGGCAGTGTGATTGACTGATAAGACTTACAGGACAATCAACCTAGGTATATGTTCATTGCAACAGTCTGGCAAAGCACTAAACTAAAAGTATAATTTCACGTCAACAAATGGAGAGAGATTGGGATTTGCCTCTCCTCATTGTATCTGTCCCTTTCTGAGGGGCAGAAAGTAGCATATCTTTTTTAGGATTTATATGCACAATATTTTTTTGCCCTTTCTGCCTTACCTGCTACCTACACATTGAGTAAACACTCTCCCAGAAACCACATGCAGAGCTATTTTCACTTCTATTACTGTGCCGGTTTGAGTGTATTGTGTCCCCCAAATGCCATTATCTTTGTGGTCTTGTGGGACAGACATTTTGGTGTTGGTTGGATTTGCTTGGAGTGTGCCATACCCAGCTGTGGGAGATGATGCTGATGAGATGTTCCCATGGAGGCGTGGCCCCGCCCATTCAGGGTGGGCCTTGATCAGTGGAGCTATATAAATGAGCTGACTCAGAGAGAGGGAACTAACTGAGTGCAGCTGGGAGTGATGTTTTGAAGAGGAGCAAGCTTGCTGGAGAGGAACGTCCTGGGAGAAAGCCGTTTTGAGGCTAGAGCTTTGGAGCAGACACCAGCTGCCTTCCTCGCTAGCAGAGGTTTTCCGGACGCCATTGGCCGTCCTCCGGTGAAGGTACCTGATTGCTGAGGTGTTACCTTGGACGCTTTGTGGCCTTAAGACTGTAACTGTGTAGTGAAATAAACCCCCGTTTTATAAAAGCCTATCCATCTTTGGTGTTTTGCATTCTGCAGCATTAGCAAACTAGGACAATTACCATGTATTAGTGATTCCTGCTTTCCAAATCCTGCTACTACATCTTATATAGATGTGAGTCCTGTGATCTTCCTCATACATACCTTTTACATACATATGTGTATCCTCAAGATTTTTAAGTGACTACAATGTATTATGCAGGGGATTGAATATATTTTATTCTTTAAGTATAGTGCTGTTTTCTGTCTTTTTTTGGAGTTGGATGGCCCAGCCCCCTTGGATAAGACAGTACGTCCTCTTTATTCAGTTCAGTATATGCCTCAGAAATTCTGGCAGATATTCACTGGATTGTTCTATTGTCTATCTATTGTTTATGCTGGGAACTACATTTTCCAGAAATGTGCGGGATTGTTCTATTGTCAACCTATTGTTTATGCTGGGAACTATGTTTTCCAGAATCCCCTTCCATGTATGGTTCTGAGTAGACCAAAGGGGAAGATGTACAAGATTTGGGAGACAGAAGGGAAGCATCCATTATGCTCTGAAGGTCATGGCTGGTTGGAGATGGTGAGACACAGATGCAGAGGTGCTGGCAGGTTCCAGCTGCTCCTCCTTCTCCTCACCTCCTCATCCAGTTCTCCCACCTCTGTTGACCAACAGCAATCCCAGACCTATCACCAGATGATTCTCTGCAAATTCACAGAAGCAGTGACCACAAAGAGCCAACAACTTCTGACAACTCTTTCTGCTCCCCTTTGTGGTTCTATTACAGCTGCTGGGCAGGCCGAGCCCCACGGTTTCCTGGGAAGCTCTGAGTCATTCACCCTTCCCCTGACCCGGCAGCTCCCAGCTCCTGTTGTCCAACGCGGGCTACCCTGTTCTTCCGCCACTGTTACGATCTAATTCCTATGATAAATTCCATCTTACAGTGACATTCTGAACCTTGAAGTCATCTGGTTGAGTGTAATAAGCCAGAAACAAAGGGGTAAATGTTGTATGATTCCACTTACATGAATCACCTAGAATAAGCAAATTCATCAAGATGGAAAGTAGATTACAAGTTACCAGGAGCTGGGGGGCAGAGGGAATGGGGAATTACTGCTTAATGGGTTACAGAGTCTCCGTATGGGCTGATGGAAATTTTCAGTAATGGATGGTGGTGATGGCAGCACAATATTGTGACTACAATGAATACCACTAAACTGTACACATGAAAGTGTTTTAAAGGGAAGTTTTGCATTGTATATATGTCACCACAGTCAAAATTTCTCCTTCTGTAATACCCGTGGCTGTTCTGCAACCCTGACTCATACTTATCAGCTTCTGATTTCTCCTTTGAGTTCCAGACCTTACAAAATGGGTAACAGATATCCCCATGGACAAAGTAAGGCATGAAACTGGAATAAAGACCCATGCTGCTTGTACAGTGGGGTTAGCAAACCCCATGAGGCCATCTAATGAATCACCCTGGAAACTGGTTCAGGGCGTCCTTGTGATTTCTGCTTTCTATGCCTTGCACAGGGTGAGTCCTTACATTCATGGAGTGCCTTACAGCCTACATGTAAGGAAGGAACTGCCAATCTAGGAAGGATTTGGAACTAGTTTCCCCGTTTTACAGACGAAGAAACCAGAAAGGTTAAGGTCATAGGGCCAGTAAATTACAGAATCAAGATCCAAACTCAAGCCTTCCGGAAGATTCTTTCCATTTCACTCAGGAGACTCAAACGTAAACTTGAATGTAAAATAGTAAAGAGGCATCTGTTGCTAGTGGCTAATATCTTTATAGCAACAAATTTTCCTCAAGACAGTTTCTCCCTGGGTGAATTAATTTATGCCCTACCATTAGCCAACTCCATTAAAAAGAAAAATTGCAGACGCTTTCAGGAGGGCAAGGAGAACCAGATCAAGCCTCAAAGACTTTTATGGAGCCAGAAGAGACATGAGTAATGATCTAACACACCAGACTGCTTTTAAAAATAGTCTTGTCTAAGATCTCCTTGCTCCTCAAACTGTGGCCCTGAGAACTGCAACATCAGCAACACCTGTGAGCTCGTTAGATATGCAGATTCTTAGGCCTAGCGAATCAGAATCTCCAGGTATAGGACCCAGGAACCTGTGTTTTAACAAGCATTCCAGGTGATTCTTTAAGAATCACTGAAATTTGTGATCCATTGGGCAAAGTGACTCACCCAGAGTCTCACATTCAACTTGCGACAAATCCAGCTCTTCTAATATCCAAACTCAATGTTTTTTCCATTAGAACAAACAGCCAATATATACCAATGTTCCCTCTCACTGTCCAGTCACCGTTTCCCTGGGCAGGCTGTAGTTGAAAGCACCTATTTTGTACCATTCCTAGATTATAACAAACGAGGCCTCCAAAATAATATTTTCTAGAAAACATCATCTCATAAAATCCTTTAGATGCTGATTTTGAAACAAACCATAAGGAATTCTCCACTGGACGTATGAATCCATGGTTTTTTTCTCTTTCTTCCCTATTGACCATTTGTTTGGTGCTGAGAAGCAGCTATGCTTTGGTTCCTACTTTGGGAAGATGTAATAAGAAAATCTTAAAGTTTCTGGCCTCAAACCCCCAAGTTATTCTGCTGATCTGTCTCTTTAGAGAGTCTGCACACCCAAATGCTGACGAGCTGACTCTACTTTATTTAAAATTAAAGTCTCCCAGTCTTCTCCAAAGAAGTTCTGTCTTGGAACTTCCGATATTTCCATATGGCTCTTTGGGTGCGATTTTATAACTGCAAACCATTTCTGATGAATTGCCCTGTTCAGGATTTTATGTTGCTCGAGGGAAGGCCCACCTGCCAGCACATGGGAAGGGGATGAGGGAGTTGTGTCAGATAGCCCCTGGACTGGAGTTTATTTTGAAAACTGGAGATTGTTCCTGTTGACATTTGCCATGAAAAGACTTCCTAGAGTAAGGCTGTGTCTGTCCAGAGCAGCCCAGAGTGTCAGAATAAAGGATGTGGGCAGAATGTTCTTTCCCATGGAGAATTCTACATGCCATCTGCCTCACTGTTCTTTGGAAAATCTTCTCTGGAGAATTTCACTTTGCAAATGGAGAACATCATGAGTGTGCAGAGAATGGTGAAGAAATAATGGCCTGAATGAAAATTCAGAAATTCTGAAGACTATCTCAGTACATTCTTTTCCCTCATCTCTATGGAATCTCAGGGAATCATTACATTGTACTCATTTCCGGCGATGATTCATGTCCTTCCTCAGAATGCCAAAGCAGGACTTCAACATAAACTGCTTTGGCCATTTTTTTTTTTTCTTAAGACTCACTAAAGTAAATCATTTCTGTTCT